>NW_008591356.1:40389-58566 GCF_000691845.1 Merops nubicus
CAGCCGACATCTTACCCAGATTTATGAAGGAAATCGAATACAAATGGGAGTTTTAATATAAATTTATTATTCAAATTTATCACATATTTCCGCAAATAAAAATTATGGTCGCCTCAAAGAACACATTTTTTAAAAAAAAAGAAAGAAAGAAGTTGATAAAGTTTCTTTCCACCCGGTGAATAACAATATTGTAAGTTAAGAAAGATCTGTCATAATATAAATTATAACACACATGGAATACATTTCCCATTGAAGACAATATTTCTTTCTTATACAAATGTTGCACTCCTTCATTGAACTGAAAGGAAGTTCAGGAAGGTTGGCAAAACAAAGTAGCCCATTTTTAACACTATACAGAACAAAGTGTATTCTGCTGCCAATTACCCTTAACTGAAAATGACTGCAGCTTCTGGGAGACACAGCCAAGGGTCATGGGTGGTACAACTGCTCCCCAAAGGAAAAGAAACGTCAGGCGACATTCACACTTCAGCTATTTAAAGAAAAGGATGAAGAGAATTTAAGGGAATAAAAGGCCCTGCAACACCCATTTCTAGCCACGGGGAAATTACTGCAATTAATGCTAAGCCATTTATAGCACACGTTTCCATACCTCTGCAGATGGCATACCTCATCTAGGAAGAGATTAATATTGCAGGAGTTTTCATTTCTGAGAAGGAAAGGTAGGAAAACGTCTTATTTTTTTCAATAAAAAAAAATGTGAAAAAGAAAGATTTATATATTTTGGTTTCTATAAAGCAAAACATTTTCGTTTCCTTATACAGTTGTGGCATTGCCATGGTTTAGCTACATTTCCACCCTCCTATATTTCATTTAAGATTTTCCTGTTTTCCTGCTTTTTTTTTGAATGGAATACGGTGAAGGTGATCAAAACACGTTAAAGTACTTCCAATGTTTCTGCATTTTCCAGTGGGGAGGGGGAAAAAAGAAAGAGGGGAGGACAGCACGAAAGATCCTAGTAACAATGTCAAAAACGTTTGTGTTCATGTTTCAAGAAGTGAAGAAAATGCAATAAAAGAGAGAAATTTCCACCAGCTCTACCCATACCATGATGTTATTTGGTGCCCAAATAAACCCAACACCAAGCAGACACATACAAAGACAAAAAGTCACATATTAATGAGTGTTCTTGTGTAAAAATCAACAGTAGAGACTGGTGGGGTGGTCAAAGCATCAGGGTGGGTAACCCAGCTTGATTTCAATAGGATTTGGGCTCCCTGCAGGAGGGAGAGAATTTGTCTCACCTGAATTTGTCCACCTACAGAGGCTGATCCTCTGAGCCACATCTGAACTAGTCACCCTGGTGCTGCTGGGGCCAAGAAATGGGCATCACTTCAGCTCACCTTAACATCAGTCAAACGAATCAGCCCTTCAAAAAGCCTTCTCTTGTTGGCCATGAAGGCAGGATGGAAGGTGAACCCCTGTGTAGAAGTCTGCACTGGGTGAGGTGTCTCCCACCCAATTTTTCTGCCTATAATCACCTCTATCAGCAGGCACTTAGACAAATTAGCATGCCCAGTGTTTCTGTCCCAAAGAGTTCAAATTTTAGGTCAAGTTTTCTCTGCTGTTTCAGATGTATGCCCTTCAGTACTACTTCAGGGGAAAAAACCCTCCTGAAGTTCTTGAGCCATGTTTGGGTATTGCCCACTCCATGCTGCTAAGCCTCAGGGCCACATCTCCTGGCTGCACAGAGGGAGCTTTTCAGAAGACACTGGGGATCCTTCATGGACTGAATCTTTGGGCTTTTTTATGCCATTTCAGGTTTTAAATCTCCTGATTCAGTTGGAGGAAACCCTCCAAACTCTGGGTATTCTTGGTACTAACTCCTAATGAGAGGAATGGAGCTTTTGGAAATCACAGAGCTGCGCTCAAACACCTGTAAACCCCGGAGCGTGTGCTTGACTTGGAAGCACAAGACTATTCCCAGTGCAGTTTGGTGGCTTAAAATTAATTTCTACTGACTGTGCTACATTTTATCACCTATTTTTTTTTGTACAGGAACCACTTCTGATGTCAGTCACACCTGTAAATCAGAGGAGGCTGTTGCTAAATCAATACGCTGAGGTGTGACGTGCAATGTGAGGCTGCAAAGCCAGACCTTCTGCCCTGAGATAACAAGACAGGAACAGCAGGGAGAGGATTAGAGATCCCCAAGCTGTTTGTTTTCACTTTGAGATGTGCTGTAAGGCAAAGCAGGGAGAGAGAAAAAGGAAAACAATTCAGGAAAGTTGACATACACATCACAGAGTCTTTTAGATGAGTCTTTTAGATGTCCAGTTGTTTCTGCTTATGCCATTGCGTGGCCTTGAGGTTAAAGGCTTGGCTGAGAAAGTTGAGGGCTTCTGTTCAGCTTGGATGGAGGATTCAGAGAGATGCCTATGATCCAAGGAAAAGAACACCCTGGGAAGGAGGAGGAAAAGGGAGGATGGGGGTTTCTTTCTCCTCTTGCACCCCTTACCCCCCTGATGGAGATGGAGCAGCAGTGTGGTACCGAGCACAGCTTCATGGTGCCAGGGCATGAAGGAGAAGGGGTTTGTAACACAGCACCCTGGGCACCCAGCTGGCAGGTAGGATCCCTGGCTTCTCCTCCCAACTGCCAAGATTATTTCAGTTGGGTTGGGTTTGGTTTTATCCTGAGATTGTTTATTGTAAAATACATAAACAGTCCTGGGAGAGCTCCCCACACACAGCTGAGAGCTCTGACCACGGGAGGGTTGTGCAAAAGGCTGGCTGCACTTGGGAAAAACCAGGCCATAAACAGTGACCCTCCTGAGAGGGCTCTGGGTCTGGAGGGGATGGAGGCACCTCCCTGGCTGTTCTGGGTCTGAAGGGGATGGAGGCACCTCCCTGGCTGCTCTGGGTCTGGAGGGGGTGGAGGCACCTCCCTGGCTGTTCTGGGTCTGAAGGGGATGGAGGCACCTCCCTGGCTGCTCTGACTCAAGGGCCTTCAGCACACCAGTGGGCTGGCAGCTCACACACATCTTTCTGCTCAGAACGTTCTGTTGACCAAAGCCACAAATTTGCTGGGGCTGGAAGGACCTCTGGAGATCATCGTGTCTACTCCCCTGTCCTGATCAGGGACAGTTAAAGCTGGTTTCCCAGAGCCTTGTCCAGTCAGGATTTGAATACCTGCATGGATGGAGAATGCACAGCCTCTCCAGGCAACCTGCTTCAGTGTCCACTCACCCTCTGTATTCCTCCACCTGGGAGGAATTTGGGTCACTTGCAGCTCTTGTACGCTTCCGTTTTGTGCCTCAGTTTTGTCAGGAGCTCCGTGTTCAGCCATGCAGGCTCCTGCTGCCTTTGCTTGCTTTCCTGACTGTTGGGATGGACCATTCTTGAATTTGGAGAAGGCCAACCCTGAAAATCAACCAGCTTTCCTGGACCCCTTTCCTTTCTAGGGCCAGACCTCTTGTCCTGCTCCTTCCACTCACAACAGCAGCCACTTGTGTACCCTCCAGCAGCAGATCTTGCCCTCAAGGGTTCCCTTACCTTGAAGGGTTGCCACAAAACCATCACTGCTGAGAGAACAAGGCAACCTCTTTTCACTGACTTCAATCCCCCAAAATCGGGGTTGATGTAGTGTTTTTATTTACTCCTGAACTATGTGAAAATTAGGAACCCATCTCTCCTGGAGCCAAGCAGCCTTGAGCTTGCTCCTTTGGGCTGGTGCCTTTGCCCATCGGTGGCAACTGTTTGCCATCCAAACCAACGTAGTCTTTTTGTGCCTTACGTTTGGCAGGCAGGACGGGTGGCTGAGGTCTGGCTGCAGGAGCTTCCCTGCACCCACCTTGCTGCAGGGCAGGGCAGGAGGTGCTCACCGTGCTGCTCTGGCTGCCAGCAAAGCCCCAGCTCTCAGAGAGCTCTCTTTTACAAGTCCTGCATAAGTGGTCTTCAAAGCTCTGTGACATTGTGTGTTTTGCCAGGCTGCTCATCTGCGTGGTTTCTTCAATGTCCATAAAATTCATTATCGTTGTGGCTCTGGCTAATTAGCCCATAAATGTTCCAGTGTAGTCAATAAATTACCCTGGCCTTTAAGGGCTTATCTGGTTGGTGTAATAAGTACGACTATACACTTTATTTTTCTATTCTAATAGTCAAAGTATTATTTATACGAGTGGGATTGAACTATGCCTGAACTGGGAAAGAAGCACCACACTATAAATAAAGACTACTTTACTGTCCAAAGACTTTAAACCTCATTCAGAGCTTCTTAGCATCTGCCTAAACCATCTCATTTTGCTTATTCTCTGCTCCAAACATGTAGAGGGTGACAGATAAAGTATATCCAGAAATACTAATATATAGCGATCTACTGTACAGACAGACAGTGTTAGAGGTTCTGAGGGGGTTTGTGATTTGACAGGTCAGGGGGTGGACAATAGCCTGTTAAAAGATTTCTGGAGCTGCTGAATTTTTTTGTGGAGCTATATCATGTCTGTTTTAACACATTCACATTTTGCCATGTCTTCTGGATTGATCTGTAGCTAACTTGGGAGGAACGGGAGTTTTGTTTCTGAAAATAAGAAGGAAAAAAAATCATTAATGGTTTTACAGTGGATTGTTCTGAAGTTGACACTTGTTAAGGGGTTAAAATATAAACTCTGGTCAAATATGGAACACGGTGGCATTTTTTTCTTTGAAAATGAGCCCTTCCAGCCAATTCTTTTATTTTAATGTTTCACTTCTTTCATGGGAGGTCACTTTAAAAGGTTCTCTTTTTTTTTTTATTTGTGATAAAACAGCCTTTGAAAGGGAGTTTCTCTGAGCCATCCACGGCATGCTCCAAAGCCCAAATCCAGATGTGTGCCTCGGGAGGCAGGTCTGCTGCCCGGCCCTGGCTCCTTGGCTGCTTTCATTAGAAACATCTGTACTTGCTCTGCACAGAGCCACCCCTGCACCCACCCACACACCGCAGGTGCAGGGCACTCACCTCCACGCTCAAAGCCCTTTAGAAAAAAGCCATGGCAACCAGCTATATTGCTGTGCCTCCAGGACAAACGTCTGGGGTTTAACCCAGCTGAGCACATGCAGCTAGCTGGGAGATTTGGTGTTTATTCAGCAGCTGATCTTAAAGCAGTGGAGAAATCACCAGCAAAAAGCCTGTGCGTAGTTAACTTCTGCAGGTGGTGCAGTTTAAGGCCATTTATTAGCCCATGACCTGGGGGATCCTGGGAGTCCGTGCCACTGAGAAGACCACCTGCAGCAGTAGCAGCAGCCAACTTTTATTCCTTTGTTTCTGCAGAGGGACTGAAGACCTCTCCTGTCCCCAGGACTGAGGTGTGGAGCAGCCAGCAGCACCCAAGGTATTGTGCTGTGGTGGGGATACCACCAGCCCCTGTGTAAGGTGCAATGTTGATGCCCTGTCTAAGGTTTTTGGGAAGGATCAAGTGTTCCTTAGAGTGTTCTTGGGTTCTAACAGCCTTGCATGCTACAGGTGTGCTCAAATACTTGCCCAGTTCTGTGTCTTAAATGTAGGAATGCTGACCCATATTGTTTGTCTGAGGAGCAAGCTCTGCTGCCTGTGTACAAATAATGCAGAGAGGTGACTTTTGTGTGGACAGAGGTTTGAGCTCCAAGTTATTTCCCTGCTCAGCAAAAGCTTGTTTTCTGTGGTAATGGGAATTAGGAGGGCTGGGTTTTGCTCTTATTTCCACCAGCAATTCCTTCCTTGACCTCAGAGAAGTTCTTTGTGCTGTGTTTTACTTCTGTGTTGATAAGATGGGAACAGTGATGCTTCCCTCCTGTTGTGTCTGCTTTAGGTGGAGAGGTCTTAAGGTTGCTTGTGACTTGGTGTTTGCTGTGCAGCATCCTGCTGAGCACACCCTTGCTCAGACAGGGCTGTTGGATTTTGGTGTCTGTGCACCAGGCACAAAAAACAGCAGGTCTCTTCATCACCTGCTGGGGATTACCACTGTCCTTTTGACTTCCTTTTTAAAGGCTGGGGGTGGGAATTGCAGGAATATTCATGTGGGGATTTATTTTGCTCTTAAAAAAAAATAAAAATCCATTTTGAAAACAGCTCAACCATTGCTTTCTTAAGTGCTGCTTCACTTTTCTTCCCTCCTCTGGACAAATTCATCCCAGGCTAAATAAGAGCAGAAAACATAAGATTGAGAGGGATATGTTTCACAAGGGAAAAGCAGGAGTGTCATGGCAAGGCTTGGGTGGGGTTGTTTTTAACTGGTAGTCCAAAACATGCATGTTTTGTTGTGTGCATTTGTTGTCTTATGGCTATGAGCAGCATCTCTGCCCCCAGGATGATTTTCTGTACCAGAAGGCTCCTGCCATGCCAGGGCTGGGCCAAAAGCTACAGGGGAAGCTGTGTTCAGCCACAATGCCTGGGTCCTGCACTCTCACTGCTTAGCTGGGCACCTTGCTCCTCGTGTTAGGGCAGGATTGATGCATGCAGTTTGAGACTTGTGTCGGGGTTTTGGTGTTTTGATGCAAGAAGCTAAGGAAAAAGATTGATCAACACGCAGCACTGAGGAGAACCCACCTCTAGCTTGCTCAGACTGGGCTGGAGGAAACACTGATGTGGTTCTTGCCAGCACTTTTTCTGGGTCTGAGATTGCTAAGCTGTTACCTGTCTAGTTCAGCAACCTTCCTTTTCTCAAATATTAACTAATTTTAGTTCTGAGGAGTGCAAGATTATTCCTGACTACTGAAATTATTTTAGCACAGTGGAATGTGTTTTCTGGTCATATATATACATTAGCATTCCAGCATCTCCTGCCTTGCAAGATGAACTCTGAATCTGCATGTTCTTGCCTGTGTGTGTTGGGCTACAGAGATTGTATATTAAACTGGTCTTAGGAATTGTTGATCATAAACACACAGAGCTTTTTTGACTTCAGGCCTCAACACTACAAAAGAAGTGAGGTTTGGAGAAACTCCTTTGAGCAATGTAAATTCACCGAGGCACATTTTACAGGTGGGGCTTTTATTTATTTGTAAACAAAACCAGGCAGTGTATCTCTGTTCAAGTATGCATCAAGGAGCAAAGATTCATCTGTGGTTACACAGTTGGTGATGTTTAAGTAGATAGGATTTTTTTGTTAACTAGAAGGAATGTATTTTCCAAAGCAAACAAATTCTGGCTTCTTGAATGAGAGACCTGGCCACAGCTCATTCAAGGCTTGCTGTTGTCTTGCCTAAGAATTTGGTAGGTGTTAATTTATCAAATTTAGGAATGAGGAAGATGTACCAGGGGCATGTTTAATTTTTTTCTATTCTTGTGATGTGAACAATGAGACTCAAGATTTGTTGTTTAGATGCTGGATTATGTCTATTCTCTGACAATACTTTTCGTGTTACAGCTGCACTCAGATTAACCTTTTCACTTCAAATATTCGGTCCTGATCACAATGTTTTAAGTGTTTTATTCTGTATGTGACATGGTCAGCTTCTGAGCTGACTTGGCTGGGAGAAAATTACAGAAAATGACACTTTGCAAACCCCAGAGAAATTACACTCTAGGCTCACTTTTCTCCTGAGTCTTGTGGATAAACCTAAAGATGCTGGATTATGTCTATTCTCTGACAATACTTTTCGTGTTACAGCTGCACTCAGGATTAACCTTTTCACTTCAAATAGTCATGATCACAATGTTTTAAGTGTTTTATTCTGTATGTGACATGGTCAGCTTCTGAGCTGACTTGGCTGGGAGAAAATTACAGAAAATGACACTTTGCAAACCCCAGAGAAATTACACTCTAGGCTCACTTTTCTCCTGAGTCTTGTGGATAAACCTAAACTGTATTTTCCATCTGCTCTGCTTTCCAGTGGAGCAGCCTTTCCTAGAGAACAGCCATCACCTAAAGCTGGTCCTGAGAACACGTTCCCCAGCATGACATCAGCAGTTAAGGACTTATAGAATCTTACTTTATAAAAAGCATTTTAGTTTTAAATGACTGACAAACCAATATATTAATAGTATGTGCTCTGATTACCGCACCAAAATGCATTTCATTCACTTCAGCAAAAAAAAGGGTAGAGCCTGTGGCTTCTGTCAGAGGGTTATGAACTGACTTGTAGTACTTTCCCAATCTTTGGATTCATGCAAAGACAGTACCACGGGGTTGTTCTGTAATGGTGTGGATAGATTAATTGCCTCGGTTTCGTTTCCTGTTGTTATTCCCGTCAATATCTCTTTGTTCTGAGCATCTCCTCTATCTATTCTTTTCAGATGCCATTGTGTTGTCAAAAGGGACTTTTCACAGGACAATGAGTCACCAGTGATTAAGTATTTTTGTTTTGAAAAGCCTTCATTGGTGTCCCCCTTACTCCCCACCAAGCAGAGTAACCCAGTCCCTAATAACAGGACAGGAGTTGGTCTAAATGATCAGGTTTCTCTATGTCCACTCCATTTTGGGTGACACATCTATGGAGAGTCTTCCAACCCGCTCCCCAGTGGGTTGAGAGTTTGCTGGGCAATGTATTGCCATCCTGGAGGGGTCACTGAGCCCTGGCAAGTGGCTCCAAACTGACCTGGGAGGCTGGCACAGGATCTTGTACTGGGTTGCTGCCCTGACATCCCAAAGTGTAAGGGATGAAATCCCAGCCCTGCCTGAAGTCAACGGGAGTTTTGCCACTGACTTGAGCAGAGCCAGGATTTCACCCAGTCTATTTCCCAGCCTCCTGCCCCACGAGCCTGTGGGGTCAGGTTCTCCTCAGTCCCACCACCCCATGGTCTGGAAGCCATCCACGGAGTCTGGTGGAATTGCTCCTCGTTTTCAGTAATGAAACTGGGTTGGAAACCTGCATTTTCATGGGTAGGAACCAGCTCTTGGCCTCTCAGCACAGTTCCTGCTGCACACAGGGAGGGTTTGGAGGCCATAGGGGCGTTTACTGCTTGCAGAACGCTGATCTCAGTGTGGGGGTTTTGGAGTTCTTATTTCCAAAACTTCTTTTGGGGCTTGCTACATCCAGAGAATGAGAATTGGGCCTTTATGACAAACCTTAATTTTTGTAGGGTATGTGCATGTGTTACTGCCCTTTCTTTTTTTTTTTTTTCCTCTATAGATAAGCTTGAGCCAAAAAACTTGGATGCTGGGATTTTTCCTCTCCTCTTGGAGATACTCATGATGGCCTGTTTGTGGTATCATTATCCAGGTCTTCCTGTTGATTTCTTTCATAATATTAAAAATTCTGCTTAAAAAATTGTTACTTTGACCAAGAAACTAGAATCAAACTAAACCAACAAAAACAAGGAAGTTCACTTTGAATTTCTGGGATGCGAGCCAGTTCTCAGCCACATGTTGTAACTGTATTATTTATGTCCTTATTTATTGACTACATTGGCACCTAGAGCTCCCCATCTCTGCCTGAGGCCCTGTTGCAGTACATGTGAGAAGCATAATAAGACCAAGTCCCTCGCTGTGAAGACCATACAAGACACAACAAACACACCAGAAAAAATCCTCCTATAAATCTCATTTTATGGAGCAGAAACTGAGGCTTCTCTTTTTCAAGGTTGCACATGGAGAGAAGACAGCAGAGAAAACCTCAAGTGCCCTCCTGCATCCCAGGTAGGGGCCTCAGAGACACTTAGAGCTGCAATAATGTTCTCCCTCCTCTCTTCTCATGAATAAATATTATTTTGAGTTTTTCCCCTGTTCTCCATTGTCAGAAGTTGTGCCATCTCTGGCACCATGGCCGAGAGCATTAAGGGAAGGGCAATGTCCCATTCCACATTTCCCTTGCTTCAGTGGTTGAGGGAAAATGTTAGTGTTATATAAAAATAGTTTCTGGAGTTGAAGCTAATTCATTTCAGTCAGACTTCAAATATGTTGAAGAAAAAAAAGATGGACACCAGCTATTATGGATTGCAATTTGGAATCTTATTTCCTATCACATGGGTACCTGTCATTTCTTCCCCCCCTGAGGTTTTTAATCTCTTTCAGCTCAAACCTAGTAAGTTATGAACTTGGGTTCCCCCTAACAGAGAAATACAATACTAAATTGGGAAGCTTCTTGAAATGCTTGTAAGGCAAGTGCACAAACATCTGGTTGACATTTAATCTAGAAATGTCAGGCCTCAGCATTTCCAACCCAGGCTGACAGTTCCTTGGGTTGAACACCAAAACATAGTTATTGAGAAAATATAGGGAAAAGGTAGATCAGAGACCAAATATTAAATTGGAAAAAGGTTTGTTTTTTAAAAAAAGAGCATGATCTCTATCTGTGGAAACCCTTGTGCATTCTTGATTGCAATCAGCATACCGTTAAAGGGAGGCAGTTTGGGAAGAAAGCTGGGCTTGGGCTTTTTGCTAAGGTGGGGCTGACCTCCAGTAATCCTTTTATCATTTGAATAAGCCCAAACTTACAGCAGCTGGACAAACCAGGCTGGAGGGCTGAGCAGATGGCAGAAGGTCCCCAAATCTTGTCTGCTACACTCAGATCCTAGGCATCGTGGCATGCTCCTGTCCCGTGAGGCTCTGCAGTTGTGTCCTGGGGTGCAGTTGTGTCCTGGGGTACCTCTTCGTCTTCAGTTTAGCAAAGCATGTAGAGAGCTGTGGAGCCTGCATTCCACTGGTCCCAGGATTCTCCAAACCCACCCTGATGGTACTTTCCATCTCTCCAAGTCCTGGGGCTGGCTGGTACCTATCAGCTGCCTGTGTGCTTCTTGAGGCACATGGCCAGTATGGGACACTTGGCTCAGCTTTTTTGGGGAGACTGAAGAGATTTAGTTGCCCAAGTGCTGGAAAACTCTGATCTTAAATGCATATTTAAATCCCAGTTAAATCAATTAGAACTAAGTATCTGCCTAGAAATTGCTCTGCTTACATGCTCTTGAGACTGGCTTGAGAGTGTCAGGCTTCAAGTCTGATTGAAAAGTTCAGCCAGAAGTTCTGTCTTTGAAAAGGACAGAAGTTCTTTTCTCCAAAAATAAAATGGAAGTAAGAAACAGTCCTTTCCTAGGAAAATACTGTTCTTAACAGAGGTGATTAATTTTAAAAAAGACCATTTTTTTTACATTATATACTCTTGAGCACATCCTAGTTTTCACTTTATACCCCTCAGTGTCTTTAATTCCTTCCAATCTACTTCATCTTTAGAACTAAGCAGATGTTCCCATGTTATTCCAGGTGAGGTCCCACTATCTGCCTGTGACATAATCAGATTTATATTACATGTCTCTCCAACCTTGGACTCTTGGCTCTTCTTGTCCCTGCTGCCGTGGCGCAGGGATGCTCCCTGTGCTGCCGGCAGGGAAGGTAGTTTTCACTTTATACCCCTCAGTGTCTTTAATTCCTTCCGATCTACTTCATCTTTAGAAGAACTAAGCAGATGTTCCCATGTTAGTCCAGGTGAGGTCCCACTATCTGCCTGTGACATAATCAGATTTATATTACATGTCTCTCCAACCTTGGACTCTTGGCTCTTCCTGTCCCTGCTGCCGTGGAGCAGGGATGCTCCCTGTGCTGCAGGCAGGGATGCTTCCCTCTGCATCCCCATCTGATGTTGGTTCTTCAGCCCCCCTGATGGGCTGCATCTACCAAAAACCAACAACAGATTTTCTCTTCCACTGCCCATTCCCCTCTCTTTACAAACTCTTGCTACTTTATGGCAAGTCCTGGCCCCAAGCGAGCTAAATAACTGCACACAAGAGTTTTCTTCTGCCCAGGTCAATGATGGATGTTTCAAACAACATGCCAGAGAGTGTAATGTTGTGTTCCTTATATCCAGTCAGAGTAAAAACAGCAGGCAGGCTGATTTTTGGAAGTACAAATGGCAGGTCTGATCTGGTTTCTGTTGGAATTGGTGATCATGTTCCCACTTCAGCAAAACTCATGGCTCACACAAGGCTCACAGCATTTTGTTTGCACTGGGTTAAAACAAAGGTCATTAGAAAATGTACCCAGGAGGCCAAGACCTACTTAAATACACATTAAGGGATGTAATGTTTAAGGGAAGTGTAGTTAAACTAAGCATATCTGATAGGAGACCGTGTCACCACAGCTTTTAAAGGATGCCTTGGACTTCCTGAGCCTTTGTTTACTGTTGGCTGATCAATAAGTGAGCTTGGTTTAGCTCTAGCTGAAATGATGGGGTGGAGAGAGGGATGGAGGGGGAATAGAAACAGTTTGTTTCAGGAAGCAGTTTCATGTAAGCTCAGCTTGTAAGAATCACAAATTGAAAAGTTCACATGACTGGAAGGCAAACTCTTGTGGCAGCATGCCAACTAGGGAAATGAACAGTGTTTGCTGGAGGAGCTTAACCCCATTTGGGGACGGGAGGAGTGGCTGGTGGGGAGATAAGCATTTACTCATACACCCTGAGCGTGTTGCTACCTTTCTGAACCCACGTTGCTGCCTCTCCTCCTCCTGGAGAGGCCGGATCTGTTGTTGATGATGATGATCCCAAAGGGCACTATTTTCACTGTTATTTGGAGCCACGAGGAGGCTTCTCATAAAAAGTGTTGCTCAAGTACAAGCCATCCACATGCTGTTTGGTTGCTCGAGGGTGACCCTTTCCAGCCAGCCCAGGAAGCATGGGCAGTGCAGTGCTGGGAGCTGTGGGGTGGGCCCTGCTGCTAGCTGGTGCCCCACAGAGCTCCTGCATGCCTGAGCCAGGGCTGAGCAAGGCATGGGATGATGTTTTGGGGTCTGCAAGAAGATTCACCCTTCCTTGACTACAATCACCCTCTGTTGTATGAGGCATCCTGTTGCTGCTTCAGTAAGGAGAGAAGGCTGAAAGGGATGAAGAACAGAGGGGTTGTTCCATCCCCTCTTCCCCTGGAGAGTGTATCACTTAATTACATAAAAAGGCTGTTAAAAAACAAAGATGAAGTTGGAAAGCTACTTGATGTATAATGGTCTCCAGCAAAAGGAGGAAAAGAAATGCTGAAAAATGTTCTGGTTCAGTTCATCTCTTTCTATTTTGGTGAGATGAGAAAGAAAAACTGGAACTAACTTTGCATGTGAAGCTGAGTTTGTTCAAAATTTTCACTTTTGGATTTTGCTTTAATGAAAATCCCCAAATTATTTGATTTAGTCAAACCTCCAAAACTAAAAGGAATTAGACACTGACTGCAGAGCAGGGTAGTAAATGTTTTGTTGTTGGATTTTTTTTTCTTTGTGATCACTAACCCTGTAAAAGAATCCTCCAAAGAGAAATATATTAAAATAGAGATAGATAAATCTCCTTCTATCTCCTTTTAACTTAACAAAATAGTGGTAGTTTTCTAACCAGTGATACTCTAGCTATTGGACTGGAAGTTTTTTTCCCCCCTGAATTCCATGTATAATTAATACAGGGCTCAGTCTGACAAGTCCAACCTGCAGAAGTGCCAGGTTTCAGTTTTTTCAGAGTTTGGATGTATTTTGATGGCAATATCTGCCATATGGAAGTATTTGCAGATGTGTGTTGGGGAATGTAGAGCTGAAATGTGGCTCCAAATGGAGGAGCACTGCTGCCTGCTGAGCACGTTTGGAAATCCAGGGGTTTACTTGAATAAGATATCTATTTTCTAGATCAAAAGGATGCATAATTTGGCACCGTGCTCTGGTGGAAAGTTATGGAGAACTAGTTTCCCACCTGCCCTTTGTGACAGGGAAAATATCTTCCTGAATGACTAGATGTAAGAGTTTAATGGTAGACATATGGGGGGCTTTACAGGCTTGGCCCACATCACTTGTGTAAAGCAACCCAAGGGTGAGTGTCCTGGGTCAGTGCCAAAAGGTAGAGATAGACATGAAGGTGTTGCAAGAAGTTGGTTGTGTCAGCACTTGGCACAGCCACAGCAGAGCTTCTGGACATGTGCTTGTCCCATGCAGACCTTCTCCTCTTCCCCTTGTGTGTCTCCACCAACTGCCAGTTACCACTGACTGTGGGAAATGCAACTTCCACACCAGGAAACCCCATCCTTGCACTTCCAGGTGTGTGCAGCTTTGCCACATGCTAAGTGCAACACATGATCAGGTCCTTCCTTCATCTTTCTCACCCTAAATACTGGTGATGTACAGACACACCCACAGAAAGTGCTTTGGAGGGGTGAGGATTTTCTTCAGGTACTTTGAGATCCTTCTGAGGTGCTTTGAGATGTACAGCTTAGAGGTGGAGATGCTTTTGGAAGTCCCACCTACACGCACTGTTGGACTGTCCAGATAATTTGCTTTCTCCACCCCTTTTGTGGACTCCAGAGCTGAAGTCTGTGGATATGCACGTTGAAGAGCTGGTGCTGCAGAGCAGTATGTGATGGCAGCCTGTGGGGCATAAGGAAGGTGTCCTTCAGGGATCTGCCTTCTGGAGCACCCAGCACTTCCTCAAATTGTTGGCTTAAATGGCTGGAGATATGAAGTGAGTATTACTGCTCCTGCAAGGATGTGCCCAAGCTTTTTTGGATCCTAAAAAGCAGCGTGCAGCTGTGGAAGCACTGTTGCTTATGTCATGCTTGCTTGTGCCTTGAATGCTCAGAGGTGGTTTGCAGGAGAATTGGCAAAATAAAGGTAAAAGAATGAGGAATTTGAGCTCTATAGCTCAGCTGTCTGAGCTAGGCTAGGACTAGATGTGGCACTTGGGTCTGTTCTCTCCAGCACAGAGAGAGGGTGACTCTGTAGGAGAACCCCCCCATGTTTTCACACTTGTGTATAAAATTTGCCCCCTTTTTGCAGCAATTAGGCTCGTGCTGTTGGACAGTGCACACCCACGTGCAAAACCAATCGGGGGACCCTGTTTGTGTCTGATAGAACATATTTAATCATTTTCCCAAAGATAGCCCCCTGATCTGAATGGTAACAGGATGTTTATAACAGAGATAAGGCTGGGATGAAATCCTATCCCTCTCTGGGAGCTAATAAAAGCAAAGATTTGGAATTAAGTATCACTTTCTCTGAGCTGCACACGAATGAGGAAATGGGGTCAGAAGGGCAAGCTGCAACATTGTAGGCACTTTATCTAAAACATAAACATTACTAGAGTGCATTCTGACCAAATTAACTCTCTCAGATCTGCCATGTTAGCATTCCTGTAGTGCTTAAGCCTGCCAGCTTTACTGCTGCTCTGACTGAGGGCTGAACTCCAAGGTGGGGCTGACACTTGCACACAGGGCTCTGAGCAGGGAGGGTCTGTTGAACCCCTCTGCAATTAAATACCTTGCAAAGAAATGCCAAAGTCATTGCAAAAAAAAAAACCCCAAACCTTTAGAAAAGGGGGAGGAAATGACACACAGAGAAATATGATCCACTCTGCTTGATGCACAACCCTTGAAAAGTAGTTTTCTTTGTACAAGCAGTAAAACCAGGAGTATTTGCTTTGCTACTGTTCACTGCAAAGCACTTGGATCAGAGAGGCTGGGCTTCAAATCCCAGCTCCCCTCCGAGTCCAAAGTGAGCCCTTTGTATATCAGACTAGGTGGTTTATCAGACTGTGAGGTCAAAAGCTTCTTAAAATCAGGATACAGCCTTGGGATGGGAACAGTTTGAGGCTGTCAGGTAGCTGAGCTATGTCAAAATCATCTATATTTCTTAAGGGGTGTCACAGGAATCCTGAAACAGCTACTCACAGATGCTCAAACCAAAGCAAGGTCTTGTTGTGCCAGGCAGCATCCAAACATCTCACCAGGAAACACCAAAAGGGCAGGCAGCACACGCTGTCTCCATGCCTGCCACGAGCTGATGCTATCTCCACCATGAAAACAGAGGGGCAAAGGCCTGCAAAGAAGAGGAATGCAGTATTAAAATTAGCACCTCCCAAAGATCAGACAAGTGCTTGGGAGCTAAATTGCTTCATTGCTGTGGGGAGAGAGCAGAATGTGCTCTACACCTTGCCATGGAGCAGATGGCTCCTCGTAAGAGTCATGGACCTTGGCCAGGAGGGATGGGGAGAGGTCAGCTCCAGGGCTCCTTCCAGGCCTGGCTGCAGCTGGTTGACTCTGGAGTATCTGTCCCACTTGGAATGTTGCACTGCTTTAATTTATTTTTTTAAGTTTTCATTCTCATTCAAGATTAGCATTTTCCAAATGTACTGTGCAAGAAGTTTTCTGCACCTTTTACAAAAATAAAGCCATGCAGAACTGATTAGATCTGGCCCTTTTTTTGAAGGGACACGTCCTCCAGCTGTCCTAAATTGTAGTGACTCATTTGCTACCTCCCATTTTGCAAAACCCTCAGGTTGTCTCAAAGCTCAGGTCTTCCTGGGGTCCCTGAAGCAGGGAAGCTGAGAGGGGTGAGATTCCCACCCCGAGGGCAATTCATGTGTGGGAGGATGCCCTGGAGTACTGAGACTGGGGAAACCTCCTAGTGTCCTCATAGTTCCCTTGGTAGGCACCTGAAGAGCAGGGCAATTTCCCTCAGTCCAGCAGGGTGGTCTGGAGTGGACCTGCCCAGAACTTGTCCTGGGTATCAGAAGAAGGATATCAGTTTGAAATTCCTTCTGTAAAACGTCCTTGTTTTGACAGAATGAGATTTTGTGATGATAAAAGCATTTCTTATGTTACCCTTCTTTAACTTTCAATCACCTCAGTTCTTGCAGAGCTGAGAGCTGCAATGATTCACAGTCGAGTTACCCAGAGTCCCACGAGCAAGTGGAAGAGAGACAATCCTAACTCAAAGTCTCAGGCCCTGCTTTTTAAACACCAAAACTGTCTTTTTTTTGCCAGCTCCTTGCTGAGAAACCTCTTGAGATTGTAAACCACCTGGTGTTTGGTCTGATGATTTTTTTTTTGTTGTTTCCTAACAGAGTCACTTGAACTCTTATCATCATTCCTTATCTGTAGCAAAGAGCAGTGTAAATACCTAGAATAAAATCTCAGCTCTTCTGGGAACAGTTAGTCCTCTTTAGTTCAGGGTGGTTTATGTTGTAGCTAGCATAGCTGTCAGAGGAGGCTTCACACAGCAGTGGCTCAGAACAAGCCATCTCTTAGCAGCTGAGGTCCAGTCAGTGTCCTGTGGAGGGCTTTGCTGCTGGAGCATGCCCTGGTGGGGCACTGATGTGCCATTGCAAGGCGTGTTGGCAGGAACTGGGGCAGTGATCCCCTGGAAATCTGAACGCTGTGGTGCTGTGAATGGGAGGGAGTGCTGGCTGCAGCGAGAGCTGCCGAGGGAAGGGATCCTGCTGCCAGCTTACTCCTCCCCTCATTTTGTTTCCCAGCAGACCAGCTTCCAGCCTGGACACAGCCCCTCAGGAGAGGGAGGAGACCAAAGACTCATTTGTTAGAAACCATAAATATGGGGAGGGAATAGTGGGCTAAGCTGGAAGGAGTTCTTCAGGTGGCATAAAGCCACATTGCTGCCTGGAGCTGGTGCGGGGCACCCCACAGCACAGGACCAAGGTGAAACTATCCTTTTCCTAACATCACTCCCTCTGCTCTAGCATCACACGCTCTGAAGCTAGGTCAGATAGGTTGGTTCATACTGGCCTTTAATTCTTCAAGAGCACAAGGCTTGAGAGAGAGCTCTGAGCCACATAAAGCTGTTGGTTTTCAGGAGGAATCTCAGACAGTGTGTTAATCCCCAGCACTCACAGGGATCTAGTTAGGTGAGATCTGCTCCTTTTCCAACACGTTCCTTTCAGTTTTCTTTTCAAACCACAATCAAAACTCTCCTGTGTTTTGTTTGAGATTTAAAACAACCAGTGGCTCGTGGGTTTCACACATGGGGCTTCTGTGCAGGGGATTGTTCATCTGTGAAACTACTCGGGGCTGGTCGCCCCTCCCTGAGCCCGAGCCCCTGGGAGGAGGCTGCAGGGTTTCCACTCCAGCCCCCTACAAGTGGGGGGAAGCAATGCTGGTGCTTCCAGTTGTCAGGGCTTTGGGGTCTCAGTGGGGAGCTGAGTGAGACCACTCAAGTGGAAAGAGCCTGCTAGGCTGGGGCAAAAGCCTCTGTCCCTTTAGCCCTGTGGCTGGGGCAGGGCTCTGGACTGCCATCCATGTGCCCGTGGAGGTGGCCACCTCCTGGCAGTGGTTCTTCAGGCCATGGCATGTATGGTGTGTTCTGGGCCAAATACCTGGTGTTCAGAGGGACTCTGGGAATGCAGTCTTGTGTTACATCAGGCTTCTTCACTAAAGTACCTAATATTTTGCAACCCTCCTTGAAAGAGGATTAAAACCAAGTCTGGTACAGCTTCCCAGTGTGCCTGGAAGCTGTGTGTGGGGTGAGGCCCCTGTGCCCTTGTCTCTGTCCTCCCTCTCTTCACCCTCCCCTGGGCAACTCTCTT
>NW_008591356.1:58597-64708 GCF_000691845.1 Merops nubicus
GACCCATGTGGTTTTGAGGTAGCACAGTGTAGGGGTGCTGGGCTGGGGTCAGAAACACCCTCCCCTCTCCACCACCTCTGAGGGGCTGTCAGAACGTTGTTTTGGAGCTTGGCAGTGCTTTGGGTGGGAAGCCAAGCTCTGTCTGAAATAATCAGTACAGCATCCTGATAAATAGTTCTGTCTGGTGCTTCTGTATTTGGGTTTCTATTCCTCCTGGTCACCACTGAAAGGTTTGAAAATGTGTTGTAGAGACCAACAAAACATTCATCTATCTTACTTAAAAACTGCAACTGGTAAGCCAATCTCATCCTTTGGTGGCCAAGCAAGGATTTTTGAATGCATCATTCTGGCAGAAAATGAATGCTTTCTTAGAGCTTCAGGAGATAGGTTTACACCAGCTTACCCCAGTGGCTGGGTTACCACAGAGGTCTGTGAAACTAGTTTGATTTTAAAAAGATAATTTAATAATTAAAACCATTGTGCAAACAGCATGGTTTTATTTAACTGGGCTGTGTTGTGTGACAGGTTTTCCACCCCCAACCACCTTTTTGCAATAACAGTGGGGTGTTTCAGTTTGAGTATGGCTTGCAGATTTTTTTTTCCCCTCCCCTCTTGAACCACATTCATGAAAAAAGTTAATGTGGGTGAAAATCGTGTGGAACCCTCTTATTCTAAACAGTGCTGGAAATGACTATGTTTATTATATTAAAACCTTTTAGGTACTGTGGATTTCATGGAAATTGTCAAAACTCAGCTGGTTTTACAGTGTGAAATCAGCAGGGAGATCAGGTTCTGAGGTCACTCTATCAAAAGAGTTAAAGATTCAGGTGGAAGGAGCATAAAGGAAAGGTGAACAGGGTTAATGACAACTGGGGACCCACTTTCTTGTCACATCTACATGAATTAGCAAGTAACTTGTGCTGAGTGTAGTTACACTTGACCTTAGAGTCTCTTTTATCTGTTTTGGGGTCATTTTCTCTGCAATAATTAAGTCCTTGTTAATTAGGCAAGAGAATGAGGTTTGACCACATGCTAATTTCTGCACAGAAGTTTAGTTGGACAACTCTCTCCTTCAAGACTGTTTACCCACTGTATGATACTGCTACTTGACAACACTTCACTACTGACAGGAGCAAGAGCATCCACCAAGCAGTGAGGTGACTTTCACCTGTACTTAGCTTCTGAAGAGCCCGAGAACACTTCAGTGGTTGTGGAAACCCCTCGGGGTGTTTCCTGGTTTGGTTATTTGGGCTGAAGATGCACGGGTTTTCCAGGCTGTAGTGGGACTGGATTGCTGCAGCTCTAAGGAGAGTTTGACCATATGCTCATTGGAGGTGGTTATACTCTTTCATGCCCAGTATCACGTGTATACTCCTTGGGAGGCAAGGTTGCTGCTGTTGAGTGGTGAAGAGGAGAGGGGCTGAGCTCTGTTCCCACTTCTGCCATTGGCTTCCTGTGCAATTTTTACTGAACTGTCAGAGGTCAGGTTCCCTAGGAGGGTGCAAGGAGAGACATCCACAGGGTCAGCCCTCTGCCGTGGGCCTCCCTGGCCTCTGTTTCTCCTGGTGCAAGAAGGGATCTCCCATCCGTAGGTGCTTTTTAGCTGTATGTACAGGAGAGTGAGATCAGGACTCTCTGGTTTGCTGTTTTCAGTGTCTAGCACAGCCAAGATTTAACTGCAGCAGAGAAAACTGTCCTGCCATGAACAGCAGCAGTGATGATCATGGGAATTGAGACCCACCTTCTCAGTGACAGGCTACAGCTCCCTCTTACATCTTTTCCTGAACCATTTCCCATTATTTTGACTGGGAAAAGTCATTAATGTATACATATGCTGTATAGTTTTGGACCTATCAGTTCTCTTTGCCTAAATGCACATTTATTTTAATGTTCAGTGTGGGTATGTTGAGCCAGAACCCTGACGTGTGCTCCTACTGAATGTGCTATAAACATTTCCCTAATACTCTCCAAGGTGCCCTTTCTATCTGGACTTCAGAGCAGGTAAACTTCCCAGAAAATATTGTAGTCAATGGTTTTACATCACAGAGTCCCTCTAGCTCCTTCCCTGTGCTCCTTTTTTTTCTTTTCTTTTGAAGTGGAAGCTGTATTCACTTTCAAAGTAGATATGTGCAGTCAGGAATGAGGAAAATGAAGGTAACTGTCAAAAATCCTGCCAGAAGGGATTTCTCCACTTTAATTTCTGCTTACATTATTAAGACAAGTAAATTATCTTTTCATGGAATGTTTCCTTTTTTTCTGGAAACACTACTGATAAATGATGTAATATTCGAGGCCCTTCTCCACAGCTGTTGGAAGCCCAAAATTTCTATTCCCTGCACCGCAAGAGAGGCAGATGCCAAGTAAAACCTTCCCCTGACTTTCATGATTAAATGTGATGGTATCGCAGGGGGAAATAAGGAATCTACAAATATTATTCTGAAAGTAATGGATTGATTGAGCTCTTTCTTTTTTTTTTTCCCAGGGTATTTTTAGGAGCCTGCCATTGTTGTTACAGGGATTAGGAAAAAGCCAAGGAGAGTTCTGTAATAGTAGCTGAGAGGGGCTTTCTGGAGCTGCAACCCGAAATACTATTTTAAAACCACCTTGACAGGAACAAGCTATAGCTGCTGTGTCGAAGCAGAAAGCTGCTATATTTATCACTGAAATTTTAACCTGTTCTCAGGAAGGAATTTCTTTCCATGCTGCTTTCAAACTGTCACTTTTAAAACTTAGGGGATTTTTTTTTTTCTGGCATAATTCAGGAAGATGGAGTAGCCAGAAAAGGCTGATAGACTGACAGGATAGTAAAATGCCTTTTTGTGAGAAGGGATCTCTTTTCTTTTTTCTTTTTACCCTCCCCTAAGCTGAAACTTTACTAGAGGCCAGTTTTGCTCCGTATCCTAAATAATTTAAGTCAGTTGTTGACATTTTAGCACAAGTAGCTTATCTTAGGGGTAAGAGCTGCTTAACCTGTTGCAAGGGGCACTGAATACCTTTCCCCCCACCTCAACATAAACAGTCCCTGGACTTTCCAAACAGTGTTTGGGAAGTTCTCTTGACATCTGACACTGTGCAATTTACTACTCTTGTCAGGTGAATAGGTTTGTCCCTGGTGAGCAGCACAGGTCCCTGATGCACTGGTGCTGGGTGTCCTGCTGCCTCTGAGCAGCCCCCCCTCCTGCAGCTCCCCTCCCTCCACAGACAGAAGCCTTGGCTGCCTGGGCTGCAGGGGACCCACCTCTGCCCTGCCCGAGGGCCTTGCCCTTCTGCTTCAGAGATCAGGAGAAAAATGATGCCATTTAATCACTAATTGCCTGAGTAGCCCATCACTGGAGCTCTGCCTGCTAAATATTAGCTACATATTGTCAAATTTGGATCCAGTGAGGCAATGAATTTTGGACCAGGACTGAAGTGCATAAAGAGTGGGAATTTTAGGTAAGGATCCAAGCAACCTGTACCTGATACTTGGCCAAACTTTACTGTTGTTCTACTTGAATCTGTTGTTCTTTTTGAATCCATTCCTCTGAGCAGTGCCTATTTTAAATGTGGACATCACACATAGAATGGGAAGGATATACAGAAGGAGTCACCGAATTTTAGGGATTCAGAGCTAGATAAGCTTTCTTAGGTTAACTAACAAAAACCACTAGCCCAACTAGGAATAAAATAAGTTGTTTGGTTTTGGTGTTTTTTTTTCTCTCTGGTATATGTAAAAAAGACCTTCAGGTTCCAATCTAAATACACTGGTAGGACACATGAATTGGGAATTTCCACAACACGAACTTTTCTTTTTAAACTTCTTACACTTTTGGCCAGATGCATTTACTAAATTGCTAAATACAAATGGAGCAACATACTGCAAACAAGAGAGACCATCCTGAAGCCATTGCAAGTGAAAAAGGAGAGGTCTGAGTTCAGATGATAACAAAAAACATTAGCACAACTAGGAATAAAATAAGTTGTTTTGGTGGTTTTTTTTTTTTTTTTCTCTCTGGTATATGCACAAAAGACCTTCAGGTTCCAATCTAAATACACTGGTAGGACACATGAATTGGGAATTTCCACAACACGAACTTTTCTTTTTAAACTTCTTACACTTTTGGCCAGATGCATTTACTAAATTGCTAAATACAAATGGAGCAACATACTGCAAACAAGAGAGACCATCCTGAAGCCATTGCAAGTGAAAAAGGAGAGGTCTGAGTTCAGATGATGCCACTTGGTGCAGGCAGAAGTGAGGGAGTGCTTGAAAACTGGGAAGCTTTGCAAGGGACCTTCTCAGACATGTCAGAGGTGGGCAGCTGCTCCATCCAATTTGGTTTTTTTAGTGTGGTTGATGAGCAGCCTGCAGGAAAACCAGTTAATGAGTCTGTGCATATACCAAAAGAGGAAATATGGAGGTGACTGACTTCTGGTAGGGGCTGCAGAAGGCTTGGAGGAGGTAGAAGTGCTTTGTTAAAACACTCAAGTGACATGGTACAATGCACGTGGGTTTTGCTCTGCAGGTTAGTACAAAGGGGAGAGGAACTGCTCAGTGATCCACAACTTACCCAAGTATTTCCAAAGTACTTGTTTATCTGAGCACTACTTTTCACTAAGAAAATACCGTTTGTGGGCACGAGGAGGAGAAAGAGGGGACAGGTTATTATTGTGATTAGTCTCTCTGAAAATATCCCAATCCCACTCGTAGCATTCAAAGTCCCACTCATAAAAATGCTGCAGGAGTTCAAAGCAAGCACCCGACTTCCCCAAGGCACTGGAGAACCAGCTTCTGACCATGAACACCCTTCAGCTGCTGTGCCTTGGGGAGTAGCAGCCTCCAAAATATCTGGTCCTGCATGAAATGTGCTCGGGACGAATTAAACGCCAGCTTCTCTCAAGGCAAAACAAGAGAAGCTAAACACATGTGTGATTCATTGCACTGAGGAAGCCTGTGACTAAAATTTGGGTTTGGATGTGTAACATCCTGGTGTGACAGTGCTCCCCAAGAAAACTTTACGCATTCTAGGTGGAGGTGCTGATTTCAGTGCATGAAGTCAAGCCATGTTTAGCAACGGGCTTTGATGAGAGCAGGATGGCTTCTGTCGGATCCTGAAGACATTACCTAACCATCTGCTGTCTAAATTCCTGGGAACTGCCCAGCTAAGGACTAATGGAGCCAACCAGACACATGCACACACCAAAAAAATGAGTTTTGCAAAACACCTGGGGCCAACACCTCGGCTGATGTAAATGGGAAGCAGTGACACTGAGCTAATTTATAGCAACTGAAGATTTGGCCCAGGAATGCTATTATTTTTCTATTTAGAGAGGTGCTAGCAATTTGCAGGAGTTTGTTATTAGGAACGGGCCAAATATTTCAGGGGAAATTACAGAGTAATAACAACCACAGAACTTAAATGAGTTGTTTTTAAGTTATAAGAGCATAAAATAATAGCATCTGACACCACTAACCACTATTCTTTTTTGCGCTCCTTAAAACTTCAGATGCACTTTGCCAAACCAATTGTTTCCAAATTCTGTCAAAAATATTGTCCTTGGGCAGAAAGCTCGGATGCTAAATTTCAGCCCAGGATGATTTTTATGGCTGAGTGACAGGAACCTTGAAAAGGGGATTTAGAATGAATACAACCTTAACTACTGTGGTGTGAACAGTGCTGCAATTCTCATTAGCTGAGCTCTTTTTTCCCCTTTTTTCTCAGAAGTTTGGAGGGTGGGGTTGGCTGTAGGAAGCAGTCAACTTGTGTGTATGCTTCTGTCATGACAGGAGAGGAGCTCGGCAGCTTCATTTCCCCTTTCATCTCTGGACATCTGTCTGGGCTCAAAGATGGTTGTGGGCCTGAAGCAGTGGGATTTCAGTAGGTTTTTGATGTCGTGGCCATGAATGTGGGCAGGCAGGGGACTCTGCCATGTGAGCAGAGAGGTTTCAGCACCAGGAGCTGCCTCCTGTCCTCCTCTTTAATGAGGTTTATTCACCTGGGGACTTTGGGAAGGCTTTGAACCTGAAAACAAGCCTCAGCAAATGAGGAGGCAGAAGGACCAGCGAGCAGATGAAGTTTTAAGGATGGGGCAGGTTTGTGTCCTGCTCAGCTGTCCTGCTGACCTCCCGGG
>NW_008591356.1:64739-75800 GCF_000691845.1 Merops nubicus
GTGGGAAATAGGAAGAGGCTCCCTTGGTGTGTGTTAAACACCAGGTGTGCAGGGTTGGGAAGGGGGAGTGGAGAGCTGGCTGGAGGATTTTGTTTTTCTGTGTATTTGGACTTTTGTTTCCCATGAGCAGAAGCTCTTGCAAGAGGTGATGCAGACGCATCCTCCATTTTAAGGTGTTTCCTCAGCATGGCACAAGGTTCAAGGCAAAAAAAAAAAAAAGCCTTTCAAACCAGCTTGTTGGAGAAACAAAGTCTTTATGGCTTCAGTTAGCTGTTAAAGCAGGATTGTGACCCTTCCTTGAAGTTCCCAATGTATATATTGCCTTAAGTATCCAACTTAAAAGCTCTCAGGTTGGGACCTCAACCATGGTGGTGAAAACCTCATGGAAATCAAAAGCTCCAAAATCAGAAGTTGGTTACGAAGTCCACTGGCTTTCCCCAGCACGATCTCCTGGGGTTGGAAGATGGCACATGTGGTGAGTAATGTCATAATCATCCCAGAGCACAAAACAAACCCAAGTAAAAGGTCTTAGAAGTCTTTCATCTCTACTTTCCCAAGCCACAAATGGTGAAATCGTCACATGGCTCGCTCAGATTGCTTTTGAAAGATGAGAACTTCCATCCTCAGTGGGAGAGGCAGAACGGGACTGAAATTGCCCTGTTAATGAAGAAACCATTAATAATAACTGACTCTGCTAGAGGCTGTTCTCATGGGACCTTCTCTTGGTGCCTTTGGTAGGTAGGGAGATTTTGATGAACCTACAGGATCTCTCCTGTCTAACTGGAAAACTGTTCAGATTCATTCAAGATGACGAGAGAGGGTTCCCCCCAAAAGAATACCCCACTTTGCAGCTTTGTTGTGCACATGCTTTGCAGCAGATGGTCTGAAATGTGTTTTATGTGGCTGCTGGCACACTGCCTTCCAGGAACTCTTTTGGCTTTTTCCTCATGAATGGCTTTTTTTGTAAACAAAGGTATTTACCTGTGATGAATTTAAAAATTAATCTGGATGTTAACTAGTTGTGTGGATGGGGTGGAGACGGATGGCGTTTGAAGTGAGGGCTCTGAGTTGAGTGCAGTGAGGTGTTATCACCCAGCCCTCGATATCTAAACCCATCAGAAACATCCAGAAGGCAGGAGGCTGGGGCTGGGGCAGGCTGAGCAGCCCGCTGGAGGTTGTGCATACTCTGCTGCCATCTGGCTAGCACCGAGCCCTTCCACCCGTCCTTGGCAGCAGGATGAGGAAGCTTTTTGCCTTGCCTTTATTTTGCAGGTGGCTGGGATATCACTTCATGCAGCTATATGCAAATGCATGCAAATATTCCTTCTCTGTTGCAGTGAAGCAACTCCCACAACCCAGTACAACAACGATGTGTTCAACCCAGGAGCTCTGATTTTTCTGTTTTCTCCCCCATCTGGGAATAGCCCCTTAACACATGTGCACACCTTCATTTTCAGCAGTCTTCTGTCTTCAGGGCCTGACCTGCCATCTGGGGGGTTGTGTGTGTGATCTCTTCTTGACTCTTAATAAAGACAGATTAAGAGGAGACACCTGCCCCAGCATAAAGGAGCCAGGTACGTGTGCTTTGCCTGGCCTCCTCTTCTGGACCTCCTTTTCCATCTGCCCCATGTTTGTGCAATCCAAAGCAAAGGCTGCACCAAGCCAATGCAGGGTAAGGGGAAGAGAATAATCACAGTCATGTTTGTTTTCCATCCTCTTGCTGTCAGATACAAAGAACAACTTCAAAGCAATACATAACTAAGTTAGGTGATACACCAACAATAATTAAAACACCCCTGCAGGAAGTCATGTCACTGGAAAAAAAACAACTGCTTCAGAAAGCAATAACATTTTTCTGCCAAAGGCATGTGGAGCTACTGTATCTGGGCTGGGACTCAAAAAGGAAAAAAAATTTGGCACTTGCTTTAATCAGTCCCTATTCAGAACAACTGAACTTAATTCTGAGACTGTGCTGGCTACAGAGGGGGCAAATTAAAGCACAGAGCAGCTATGAGAGAGTCTTTGAGCCAGCTCTAGGCAGAGGGGCTTACACAAGAGAGGAGAAAAGGCTCTTGGAGAGGAATCACCACTGGGGACCTGGGCATGGGCAGAGCAGAGCCTTGGCAACTCCGTGTTCTGTGGTTTTAGTGACTCTTGTGTCCCTTGCCACCTCCATCCAGGCTCTGCCCTGTGGGAAGGGGACCAGGACACTGCAGCTGGGATGCAGGAGGAGCATGGGGAGGACTGGAAGGGTGGTGTGACCCCGTCTTTGCTCTCTGAGCATGGAGGAGGATGATAATGAGGTGCCAAAGGGCACAGTTGAGTGTCTGCATCATAAATTGGTGATGCTCAGGTGGAAAGCATGGGTAGCTGCCCACCATGAAGTGCTGTGTTGATTGCACAGATCCCTGTCCATGCCAACACTAGTCACTTCTGCATGATACCAACCTGCTCATGCCTTTGGTATGAGCAAGACCAAGAGCATGATGAAGGTACCAAAAAAGACCCTACTTGAATCTGGATCACACTTCTGTGCATTGCCATAGCTTGAAGAAATGGTCCTTTCACAGCTGTTGTGGGCTTTGTTACTATTAAAAAACCATCTGCACTGCCTGCTTTGTGGCTTGCATAGCTGCCATCCTCTGTAGGTGTTGCAAAAGTCTCTGCTCTCCTTAGTGCTTCCTTTTCTCTTTTTTTGGGGGTGTGGGGTGGGATTTTTTTTTTATAGCCAGGACTGGAAAGGGTGAATGTTGCTGAATGCTTATTAAGCTGACTTTGGAAGACTTTAAAGTCAAGTTACACTCCTTTATTTGGATACTTAAGTAAATTGTTGAAGGGATCTACCTGTAGGAAAAAGAAAAAGCCATTGCTGCTGTGTTCTAACTTATAAAAGTTGCTTAAAGCTTAGGTTCTTAAAAAAGGAATGCAAACCAAGACCCCTTAAAAATCTGAATGCAAGTCACTTTGGAGAGGGAAGTTATACAGAGCCTGAGTAATAATCCCCAACAATGAAGTTATGTTACAGACAAACCCCATGTTTTATCAATCAGCTGCTACTTTTAAGTTTGACAGCTTTTGTAAGCAGGAAAATGTCAATTACAGGAGATATTTGAACCTGTGGAAATAGCCCATGGAAACACAAAATGTCTGTTCACACATCAAAATGATCCAGACTTGAAGGAAGTTAAAAACCAGAATGCACTAAGGAATTATCTGACGGAAAAATGGAAACTTTGTTATGAATTTTCAAGAAATATTGGCTAATTAATTTCTTTGGTGAGTTTACAAGGTTATTTGGGATAGGAGAAAATGAGGTAACTTCCCTGGTTTTTCCTTATGTGTAACAGCTATGGAAACACTTTGAAATGAGTGTCCCATCATTATGAATTCGTTTGGTTATCCTTTTAATAACAGTGATTGTACTCGGGGCTTGTCTGTGGAGGTTACATCCCATCTCTTTCAGGTGCTGCTTGGTCACTTCACTGAGCACTTGTCAGCTGGGTCTTATTAAATTCCCATTAAGGAAGGAAGAGCTAAATACCCAGTAACAAAACTGAAAGGGGGAAGAAAATATAAAAAACATATAGGCTTAGAGCTGGAAAACTTAGGTTTTGTGGAGTAGAAAATGTTCTATTTAAGCGAACAAACCCACTGAAATTTCCAGCTACAATCCATTGCTGCATGAAAAAAATGTCAGGATCCTGATTTTATAAATCTCAATCAAACTGCTTGATTCAGTGCTTGTTTTCTGCAGCAAGAGACATTCTTTGGTAATGTTTTATTAAATGCAACTGATGTAGCTGGAGAAAGACCCAAACTTGCAGCTTTAGGAGCTCTTCTTCAGCTCTGAAGAATCGTGTGATTTAGAATAACAAGTTTTGAAAAATGTGTTAAACCCAACTACCAACACTTCCTAGGGCCAAGTAAGACTGTCCACATGGATAGCTAATAACTAGGAGCAAGTTTGCTGGAATTTGGATTCAAACGTCACTTCATGTTGCCACTAATTTACGAGTTAAACTTGAACGAATTAGGATGATTTTATATCTGCACATAAATGGCCATATAGAGTTTTGATGCTGTTTTACTGCTCTGATGAAAATAAGCAACCTCCTGTTAAAACTCCAGGCGTATGAATGCAAAATTAGTGCCCAAAATTATATAGCCAAATGAACACACTTCCAGCAGTGAGGAATACAGCTTGTTTGCTTATTAACATATCTGGGAAACATTTCCTTTTTCCATGGAAAATTTAACATTGTCATTAAAGACTAAACATTTTTAGTCTAACTTGGAATGATTTCAGCACGAGGCTGAGATGGGAAAGTTTTCAGCCAAAATCTGTGTTGTAGAAAATTATTTATTCTTACATTTTCTGTGAAAGGTTTCATGTAGCTAAACCACACATTGTGTCAAACCCCAGAAATATTCAATAGCCTGTTTAGGATTATTTGGTTTAGGAAGGTAATAAGCTGAGGACCTTCATGTTGCATGTAGACCAAGTATCCCTGTTCACCAGAAGCTGGCATTCCTATGGCCTTTAATTTCCTTCTTGCCAAGAGAACAGCATCATGTAGCCAAAATCATTTGCAAACTCCCAGCAGCCCAATTCTGCATGAGTAACTGAACATAAAACAATTAAAATACCATGTTGTTAACACCAAATACTATTTCTCAGTAAAATTAAGACGTTCTGGGAGTGAAATGCTGACTGATCAAGCTGTGATTTCACTCTTGCTGAGCTGGTTGTTGCCTGGGACACACACGGTGCCCTCTCCAGCAGCAGGAGCTCAGGCCCAATGTGATTTTGCATAGGTGCTGTAAGTGGTGTCATGTAGGGAGCATCAGAGCCATGGCCCCCTATTTCTTGGACTGTTGGGGGTGGTGAGGTCCTAAAGAGCATGTATCTTATAGAAGTGGAGCAGGTGCTACCAAGAGGAGGGAGCATCAGAGCCATGGCCACCTATTTCTTGGGCTGTTGGTGGTGATGAGGTCCCAAAGAGCATGTATCTGATAGAAGTGGAGCAGGTGCTACCAAGAGGTGCTACCTGGGGCTCAGGGGTGAGGAGCAACAGCTCAGCCCGTTGCTCTGCCTGGGAGGGCTGGTCTCAGGGCCATGTTCAGCCTCTGGGTTAGTCAAGAAGTGAGTCAGAAATTATCCAGGTGGCCTTGGGCTACCTTATGCCAGTGAAGCACTGCAGCACCAGGAGCTCTTCAATTATTTCTTGAGGCAAAGTATCCCTTTGGCTTCTTCCTCTCAGTGAGTGGGATGGGCGAGATGTGCCCACTTGCTCTGTTCAAATGGTGAACCTCTGCTGAGCACCATCTCCTTTGGTGTAGCCCCAAGTGATGGGCAGGGATGCACCCAGGCCTATGAGCTTGCTGGGATGCTCTCAGTCACCTGAGCAAAGAGCCCTCCCCAGGAGCTCAGCAGATGGGCTGCATTAATGGTCCTTGCAGAATTAACCCATGAAATATCCTTGGTATTTGCTCTTGTTCCTGATGGTGTCAACCAGCTTTCACTAGCACCCAGACAAATGTGCTGCAGGCTCCTGGGGGAGAACCTTTTTATGGTCCTGCAGCACCCCCTCGGATAGTCATCTTTAAGCAAGTTCCTATCAAGCAGCCTGACATCATAGGATATGATAACTGACACCTGTTTAGTAAATAATAAAATTACATCAGATCTTTTCAGCACCAGGTCGTTAACAGAGCTCGAGTACAGATGTAACCTCCAGTATGAACAGGAGAATTCATTAGGCATCGAGGCCTTTAAACTCATCAGGGTTAAACAGCAATTTACCTACACCATAACTGTTAGCAAGTGATTTAGTGACAAGGGATTGACAAGGTACATTTCACTGGAGGGCACAATAAATAATTTTTTTCCTCCTGAAGCATTTTTACAGAAATGTTTATGTATCTGAGTGTTCAAAGTTAATTAATTTCCAGTAGTTTGACAGAGGGTTGGGGTTTTTTTTTAATGACTGGCAAAAATCTTGTGTGAGTTCATCTCTTTTTACAGTATCATTTGGTGAACTTTTCCTGCATGATCTAATCTCACAGTGGAAAAACAAATAAAAACGTGTTGGTAAGCAGGAGTGAGTTCACTAGCCTGCTCAGCTGGCATTATAGATGAAGACAATGCTTTGACATTTCATAAGTAGAACTTTTCTTTGGTTTTGGAAGCCACGATGGTCATACTGAGCAAATCACAAGCGGCATTTCTCAAACTGGGCCATAGCTGCCCTTGAGTGGGTAGGCCATCAGTATGATCTTAACATCAGGCAATATATCATCATAAATGAATTTACCTATGTGGGGTCATTCCATTAATACTGGACTGATTAAAAATGAACTATTTTGCCTTAAGGGTGGTTTGTTGTTTTTTTTTTTTTTCCTGTGAAAACTACAGTTAATAAGATGGAAATTTTCATGGAGAAAACTTTTGAGCTTTTGTCACTCCAAACTTTCTCCCAGTGGAGCATTCCCAGCAAGCTCCAGCTATTAATACATGTTAAAGCAAATGGCAGACTGAAGGGTATTTTAAATGCTCATGTGAAGTTCTCAGTGCTTAATTAAACAGCACTTTACTGCGTGCCCATTAAATTCAAATAATGCCACTCCAACCACTGATCTAAGGCTTTTAAATGACAAAGTGTTTGGCCTGCAGCTTGATTTGTGGTTATTAGTGAGTTTACTTGCCATTCCCTTTCAGAGCTGTTTGGGACTTGAGAATTCAAGCCCTTTGGGTTTGCCTTTTCAGCTCAATTTCTTTTTTACCTACTCATGCTTTCAGACTAATACGCAGAATCCTCTACTGAAAAAGAGATTAATTTCTCCTACATTCCTGTTCCTTTTTGCCATGAAGTAGATGTTATCAGACTTATGATACTGCTGTTTCAGCTCGCTGTGGCCTGAGTGGAGGTGTAGGGGTTATGCTGGAGGAAATGTATTTTGCAGGAGCCTCTGGTCTCCTGTAGAAGTTGTTGTAGCATGAATTTCCCTCTTCAAAATTCATAATCAACAACTCATTTCCATTGAATGTTGCACTTTCAATGGCCAGCCCCTCAAATGTACTGAGATACCCAAATCACTTTGTGGTGACTAAGCCTCTTTGAAAGCAGGTTTTAGACTTTTTAAGCCATGTAGGTGTTTCTGCAAATCACTTGTTGGTTCATGAAGTGAAGGATGCTGATGCTTTCTTTGGCAGTCGCAGTGCTGGTCGTGTTCAGAAAGTTTCAGCCTGTTGTTTTCCAATCCTTGCTAATATTTCGGGTCAACAGTCGTGTCTGTCAAGCCCATCTTATAGCACTTGCAAGCCTGAAATACTTTGTACAATGTTAATGAGGATGGGAGAGGGCTTTTTTTCCTGTGCTGGGAACAGACTTAGCATAATAGTTTTCTTGTGTCCATGTAAGATGTGTTCTGCCGACGGGGTGGAAAGAAACAGGCCTCTGCAAAAATAGTTTGCTTTTGCTGTTTCCCCTACGCACATCCCCGTGGTAAATGACTTGTCTCCAGATGAAAGCTCATGGCGAAAGAAGCGAGCAAGCAGAGCAAGCCCCAAGGTAATTCAGAGCCCACGAGGGAGGCGTTCCTCCTTCCACCAGCCCCAAATCCCTGCTGAAATACGGCGTGTCACGTTTTAATCCCCAAGGGTTTCCTGCCCCGTGTTATTTGTGTAGGCTATTCTTTTCCCACCCACCAGAAGAAGGAAAGAAAACACCGACTGCCTCTCTTGCACACTTCGATGGCTTTTCCTAAGAATGTGAAGGTTTTGACTGGGCTAAACTGCCTGCTCAGTTGACACCCCCTTATCTGAAGGCTTGGGTGGAGGGAGAGGGAGCTGGGGTGTGAGTGCAAGGCACAAGGCCGCCCGGAGTGGATGCTCCTGCCCTGCTCTCCTCCGGGGATTATTTAGTGGCTTGTTTCCCGAGCGGATTAAGCCGGAGCTGATAAAGGCACTATCAGTCCCCCCGCGTGGGGATTGATAAGCAACTGTCCTGGGATAGCTGCCCTCATTTCTCTCCCAAGTCAGACAAGCCCCAGAGTGAAGACTTTTGAAAGCCTGAGGGGTTTAGCAAGGCACAAGCTGTCTGATTTTCAGCAGTATTCACGCTCCTCTAAAAAGCATCTCTAGAGATAGCTAAAGATGACAAAGTGAGTGTTGGCAAATATTCATCCCAGTTCTGGACAGCTGTTCCAGCCGAGCACTTTGTGCCTTGTTTCTTGCCCAAGAAGATGTTTTCTGGTTCATGAACGTCTGTGGAATTCATACCAAAGCCCATGCCTTCACACCAGCACTCTTGGTACTATGGTGACCAGCCAAGAACCAGTAACCAATAATGACTAGTCAAAGTGAGCAGTTCATTACCATCCCACATAGTGTAATTGATAAATAACTGACACTTATGAATAAAATAGGATTTATTTTCTTTACTTCTGTAAGGCTGATTAAAAAAAAATTAGGAACCCAAATGAAATGTCCAAAATTCTTCTTCACTCCATTTGCGTTTTCCTGAAATATTAGAACTATTTAGATATACTTCAGCTGGCATTTTGAAAATGAATTTTCTTAACTGAGATGGGAAAAATCACATCTTTGTAAAGCAAATATTTTCCTTTTCTTTGCTTTCTTGCTCTTAAAAAGTGCATTTAGACAAATTCATAATTTGATAAGTAATTGATGAGAAAGGGCAGAATTCAGCTGTTTGGGTAAATATTAGCCATCTCTGTTAAACATGGAATTTGTATTATGTTTCTAGGAAGTTATTCCTTTAGGGTTTTTTCCCTAAAGATATGTATGGACCTGTAATAAGAAATATTTGTAATAAGGTAGTCACAATATGTTTACAGTTACATGAAGTTGCAACCAGTCCCTATAGTGAAAATTAAACTTCCAAGACCGAATTACTTAATATTATATTTGCCCTTCAGAGGTAACATTTTGAAAACCTAGGACATAACTGCAATGCAACCAGGCTGTTATTTCACTGTGCAGGAGTTAGTGGCCCTGACTTAGTCCATATCCACAATTTTTCCATATGGCACCTGACGCAACGTGGCCACCACTCTGTGATTGCAGCATAATGGGAGAGCCTCTATGATCTTAATTTAACTGAGGTCGTTTTCTTTGCAGTATTTAATGGTAATTTATAAATTTTAATTTTCATCTTGTGTAGTTTTCAGCTTGGCTGCAGGTGGGTTTAAGTAGAAGGACTGGACAAAGGCCAAACAGCATTGAAGGTCCTACAGGCCAAAGGCAGCTGATTTTGAGATGAATGTGTGGCCATAAATGGGGGAGAAAAAGTCTGTAAAGAAACACTAAACATAGATTGTTTGATATTTTTGGAGCAATATGGCAACGTAGCACCATAAATACCTGCAGTGGGCTGTATTGTCTGCATGCGGCAGGGTTGGGCTGGAGAAAAGGCAGAGAAAGAGCTTTGAATTTTTTGAGCAATATGGCAACGTAGCACCAAAAATATCTGGAGTGGGCTGTATTGTCTGCATGTGGCAGGGTTGGGTTGGAGAAAAGGCAGAGAAAGAGCTTTGAGTTTTACTCCAGGGGCTCTACATCTGCCGTGCTTTGTCTTCAGTGATCAGGCTGTGACAAAACCCGGTATAATATAGTGGGGCTTGGTCACCCTTGTTTTTATGAAGCAAAAATTCTGTCATAAACAGGTTTGGATGGTTGCTGGTTACAGACACAGGCGAGGGTTTGCTCAGCAATTGGCTTTGCTGCCTCTCAGCTCTTTTTATATAGCACTGCTGAGGTTCAGTGCTCACATGGGTTATACCAGGACAGCTTTTCGTTTCTTTCTCCTTCTTTCTTTCTCCCTCCCACCATTTTTTTTTTTTTTTAATCAAAAAGACTTTTATTGGTGCTCTGGAAAAACAAACACAACATGCTGCTGTGAGTTTTGTAACCAAACCAATAAAAAATGAAATTCATGGATGGATTCTTTAATGGCAGCGAGTGAGCCCAGTTTCTAAATGGATTTTATATTGTGCCGTTGTGTATAAACAACGTGCAACGTGATAGCCCTCTGCTGAGGGGGCCTGTGCCGAGGGGAGCGCCCCGAGGCCTCTTGTGCCTGCTCCCAAGGGCCTCAGGTGTGCTTTTGGGTTCAATATACTGAGGAATGGGAGTTGCTGAGCCCAGGTGTCCTGAGCCTGCTTCAAAGCTCAGCATAACCTGTCTCTTTTGGTGTTGCCTTCAGCGGTTGCTTTCCATGTGCCACGCTCGAGTCAGCTTGAGGTATTGCTTTCAGAGCCTCAGCAATTTTTAAAAAAGCAATTTTGAACACTTCCATTTAATGAAACGGTCCCAGAGAAAACATTTAGAGCAAGGTTTTCAATGCCCTTTAGGAACCTCTACGCAGGCGAAGGTGCCAGCTTGGACTCTTGGACGCATTGTAGCATTTTATATTCCCCATCGTTTCTTTGAGGCTAGTCCCAGAGCCCTCTGGGGCCAAGGGATGGGCTCGGAGTGACTTCAGGGGGAGAATCCGTTGGGACTGATGGTGAGTGACACCATGGCTTCGTACTGGGCCCTGTCCTTGGCTAGAAGGTGCCCGTGGAGAGCTGGCATGACGGGTCTTTCTGCTCTCCCTGTGGTGGAAAAGGCAGCTCTGCGTCTTGCCAGGCACCAGGACATGGAGCACGACAGTAAGTTCCTGGACATGTGTTGTCTGGCTCCAAAACAGAGAGATTTTTGTAGCCTTTAAAAACCAGTGTAAGATCCTGCTCCACAAAGTGCAGTGGAAGCTGCAGAAAGCACTGGCCTGGCTCTTGGCAGGGCTGGTTTGTAGGAAAATAACTGAGGCTGAAGGCGACTGTAAGTCCGTGGGTCATCGCGGTCCGAGGGTTGGCAGCGTCGCCTCAGGGCGCGACTCGGGGCCTCCGTCCCTTCCCTCTTCTGGGTTTTCATCCCCTCCCTGGTTTGTGCTGAAAGGTGATGGCAGAGAGCTGGGCAAGGCCCAGGAGAGCGGCGCTGCTCGTCCTCCCCGGCTCACCTGGGGCTCGGGCGTGAAGGGGCGAGCGGCCAAGCCCTGA
>NW_008591356.1:75831-88831 GCF_000691845.1 Merops nubicus
CGGCCGGCCTGTGTCGGAGGGAGGAGAAGGGCCCTGAGCTCACCGAGCCGCTGGCTGCCGGGAACGGGGGACGTCGGGGCTACGCTGCGGCCTTGATTATGCACCACTTATCTGCCCAAAGTTTGGGCTATTATCTGCACCGTGTTTTGCTCAGGCTTGGTCCAAAGAAAATACATAGAACAGCTGTGGGGCTGTGAAAATTATTTTCATCTGTTTGGCGTTTAAAAATGAATTTACATCAATCTTTCCATGGTTCCCTCCCTCCCACACCCTCCTGTCTCGGCTATTCTTTCAGAGAGACGAGGGAGGAGAGCTGGTCCAGGGGAACATCCCCATCCTGCCCTTTTTCTGTGTCCCACCCAGAAAATGCTGAATGTTTTACTAAGGTTGTGGAGATGGGAGCTGTGCACAAGCTCTGACAGAGCGGTAACTCTCCCCCCTGGTGGAATGTCCTAGCTTTTTTTGGTCCTTCTTAGTTTATCCTGTGCAGAGAGGGAAGCAGTGAATCCATTGAAGGTCTCTTGCTGACACTGCAGACAAGGAAGGACCAGGGAAATCAGTGCTGTGGCTTCCACTTCTGTCCCCCTTGTCAGCAGAGAGATCCAAAGCAGTGTGCATAAGGCCCAGAGGAGTTCCTGCAGCCTCTAACTCCTTTGGCCCATTGTTCACAAGGTCTGTTCCTCAGGGGATTATCTGGGGGTCCATTCTGCCTTAACTGGATGATGAAGGAGGTCTGTTGTGTATTACAGTCCTTCCTTGAGTCATTGTCCAGCGGCTGCTGCTCACCTTGGGGCTGCTGAGTATCTCTTGAAGAGAACAATCCCTGTAGCTTTGCATTATTTCACAGCATTTATTTGGCCATTTTAATTGTTTTTTACATTATATTTTTCTTTGTGCCCTTAAACCAGCGAGAGAAGAGCTCTTCTACCAGACTCCTATAAAAGATGGCTTTACACGTGTCATGCATGAGCAACCACAGCCTGGAGAAGTATTGCTGGCTTCCAGCAAAGCCACGCTCTTGCTCATGGCATTATTGAAACTCATCTCCTGTGGACTGTAATTCCTAGAATCCTAAGGAGGGAAGAGGAAAATAGTATCAGGTGTTTTTTCTTTTTTTCCTTGTTAGACATTATTTAACATTTGTTGTAGGGTGAGAAGGTGAAGCACCAGACCTCAAAGTAAGGCTACAAGAGGATCCTGGCAAACTTCCCACGTTATAAACTCTGTCCATAGGCAACGTATGTTTTGTGCCAAGTTTGCTTAGCTAAAAATGCCTCGGCCCAAGTTTCAAAAGTGGATATTTGGCAACAACTAGGACTATATTATTTTTTTGTCCTAGCAAGGGAAAAAAAAAAAAAATCACATTGTGAATGACAAGGGGAAAAAAATGTTGGGGTAGCTCCTGGGTATATTGATGTGACTTCATTTCTGTGATACTGACCTCCCTTGTAAAGTGTTTTTATATCCCAAGATGAAATGAATAAGGCAACAGCCTGGTATTACTATCACAGGGCACTAATAGTAGCATGCTCATATTCTTTATGCCATGCTCATTGCCCCGCTCTCTAGGATCAGTTGAAGTCCATGGAGTTGTGCCAATTTTCCTTGGCTTATCTGTCTTCCTATCTTGTTTCTCAATTAGAGGAAGTAAATGATCCTTTTGTTCTCGGCTCCCCTTTCTTTGGGATATGTTAAAGAAAGGTTCAAATTGCAGTGGAGCTGCATCGCTGGGGAACCAGATGGCTGATGAGGGACCTGGAGGCAGTTCAGGGTCTTGGAGCTGACGGCTGGCTGGATGTGTGCCGGGGTTCCTGGGAGTTCATAAAATCTGGATTTCTTGCCTGCCTGTTTCACTGCAGGGCTCCAGCTTTGCAGGCCCACCGTGAGCTGGAGCGCTGGAAGTGGAGGAATCGGGTTCGACTTCCTTGCTCTGCCCTCAATAGCACCTGTCTGTGATATTTGGCAAGCCCCTAGAATTGTGTTCTGCCATTAATTATGTTATCTCTAGTCTGCTTTCACAAGTATTTGTATTATTTATTAAAGTAATAAATGAATGAGAGGAGTAAGTGAGTAGATGCTGGCCCTTACCACACATCACCCTCAGGTTATGCCATCTTCTAAAGCATTCAGTGTAAGCCACAGTTAGAGAACCTTTCAGCAGGCTTCCCAGTTGTGATAGCTGAGTTCACTGAGGTAATTGAGAAGCAGAATGTATCAGCTCCAAGTTTCCGTGGCAAGATTGCTCCCAGTACCAGAATGAGGGTGCCTGTAAGGAACTGGTGTGCCCCATCACATTGCTGAACAAGGTATTTGCAGTTGTGGTTTCTCCTTGTTCTAATAATGAATGATGTTCCTAGTATGCCAGCATCTCTTGGTGAATGCTGAGAACTTTCCTCCTGCCTCGAGCAGGAGTTGACTCCCTATGTACTAAAAAGGGTATGAAGGCCAAGGCTTTCCATGACTGGAGATGTGGGGTACTTTAATTTTAAGGCACCAAAAATCCAGATCTTTAAAGAAAGCATGACCTGGGGGAAAGAAGGCAGTTGTTCAAGTCTTGTTAAAAACCTCATCCTGCTGTAGGGTCTCATGTCTGGCATTCAAAATCATTAGCACTCTTTAAATTTAGCCTAAAAATCCCTATGAAAAGTTACAACACGTGCTGAGTAACTACTTTTCACAATGTAATAACTTGGCCCTTTCAAAGACTAGCTTTTAGAAGCACATATTACTGAGTAAAGGCTTGCCAAATTTCTTTTTTCCTTTCCAAACTCCAAGTAATGATTCATGAAGACTCATCAATTTTGTTTCTAATAAGGTGCTGCTCTCCTGGTCTTGAAACTAAGGGAAAACAGAGTGACATTTTGAAGAAATATGTTTTGTCTAGGAGTCGAAGCATCCAAAGCAATACAAAAAAGCATTTTGAGATTGAAAGAAAAAAAGTGGGTTTATGTTAAAAAATTGTATTTTAATGTGAATTTAGTATTTGCTAAATGTTGCTTGCACTGAGGTCTCACATGCTGTGTTTGCATGGGGGTAAATCAACTCTTTGCCAACATGCACATCAAACAGATCTGAATGATACTAACAGTGGGCTGAGCCCACTGATGTGAAACAGAATTCTCAAGCAATGAAGTTTATTCATGATTTACTCATTACTGAAGAGCTATTAACTAATAAATTTACTGTGGCTTCTGATAGACCAAGGACATGCCCACTGTGAATGAAGATAGCAGCATCAGGCCCCTGGCGCCAGTTCCTAGCAGCACTCACCTTATAGAATATTTCTTGGAGCAATCAAGTGATGGAGCATTACATCTATATGGATCAGATCTATCTGTTCACCTAGTCTGGGTTTTGGACTCAAAGAGCCCAGAAACGTAGGATTCCAAAACCCATGGAAATGGAACATGAGGAAGGATCAGAAATCCCTTTGGTTCCTATGTGAACCAGCCACGGTTGCTGCAGAGAGAGACTCTTTTCTAGTGCCTCTTCTGATGACTCCAAGAGCAATCACTTGAGACAAGAGTTTAACTCGTCATCTCCTCCTCATTCCTTTCAAGGCTCTGTTAACAAAACCTGACCCAGACCCATGCAGCTCACTCCTCTCTTCCACAGAATCTGAAAAAGGCCAAGTCTACCTCAACAGCGATTGGCTTTGGGTTTTGGGGTGGTTTTTTTTTTTTAACCCAAGTATGTGACCAGCTGGGCAGTTTATTTCAGGGCATGATCAGCTTCCAAGCCACAGTGTGAAAATGTCAAAGGTGCCTGGAAAATATGTAATTACATTTCAGATTTGGAGGAAACAATTAATGAAATGGAATTTCTTGGCCCTTTGCTCCGTCGGATGATATGTAGTAGCTTGCCTGGGAGCTGAAGCCTGAGTACACTTATGGCACGGAAGAGTTTTTATCATTTTAAAACTTAATTATATAGGCTGTAATTAAGCTATATACAATATGTCTGGTTCTTTGAAGTATATTAATTTTGGGGAAGTTCTCAAGCACCCAGTAGCTGCAGAACAATCATGAAAGAAGACAAGGCTTGAATAATGATGACAGTTGCAAGCCACAAATAATAGGAACAACCTTTCCAAAACAAAGGGTTTCACATTTTCCAAAAGTATGAGCATTATTATTTGTATTTGCAATTTGTACATGCCTTGGAGGGACTAACCTCAACCATAGTGTTTGAAATAATTGTGGGATGACATAAATGGGCACTTTTCTATTGAGGCAATCACTTTTCTTGCAGCGTGCCAATTTTTGTTTACTATTCAGCAAACCAAAAAAAAAAAATCTGTCTCAGTGTAAAATAACAACCAGGGCAGCGTATAGGGCATAAATTAATTAGTTTTTTAAGAAGAAGGGGAGGAGGGGCTTAAATGGACATTTCATACCTCTATTTCTGTATTCCTAGCAATGATTGAGTGGTTCAGGAGGCAGGTTGCCTGCTGCTATTTTTCTGTACAATACCCAGCAAAAAAGTGATGTTCCTGCAAGTGACAGAAATACATCTAATGAATTTAGCATTTTTAACAAAAATACCTCCTCATTTGTTTCAGCCTTTACTCTGTGGTCTCTATTTTAATAACAGGTTCCCCCAAAACCCTTCCAGGCTTAGGTCTGTATGCAGTCAGAGATGAAGGATTTTGTTTCTTCATTTAAAGGACTGCTGTGAGCTTTAAAGACAATGGTCCCTGGAAATTTTGGCTATTTCATGGTGTCTTCCCAAGCATGCCCAGGATCCTTCCAGGGATTCGGTTTCCTGTTGCCAGTACTCGCTGTGAAACCTTCTCTTTACCTCCTTCTCCCCAGAAAGGTTGACTCAGAATAATTTGTTTTCATTTGGCTTCCTCAGAAACTACGGGAAAAGTTTTGTTTAGCTGTGGGCTTTATAAATATTTCCCACTGTAAAATCAAAAGCAAGAATTTTAGTCAAATGGGAGTCTCCTTAAAGCTGAAGCAGGTATGGAGTTGAGGAATCGTTCCCCTTCCCTGCTGTCTGTGGGAACCATGGCTCTTCTGCTTGCTCACAGCAACAGGGAAGTTCATGGACTATTCCTGGCTTCCTTAGCCACGTTTCCTAAAGGCAAGTTATAGCCTGGGAAATTGGCTGTCAAGCCAATAAAGTCATGTGGTTGCATTACACCTTTTTGCATTTACACAGGCTTAGAAACAGAGATAAGCCTCACAAAGTGCAAAACTCTGTCTTTCAGAAACATCCATTTATGTTTCTTTGTTTTTCATTCTTCCTTTCCTTTTTAAGGGAATTCTGGGGCCTGCCTTGATGTAGAAAAGACAAGATAATACACAAAACTTTGCCTTTAAACTTGGGGATGCTTATGTGAACTCAGGTCAGTGCCTTGATATGCACACTTCTAAGGAGCAAAAACGTTCTGAAAGCAGAAACTTAAATAATCTTTTCACCCAAAAATGCCCAGTAGACATACTTCTGTGGATTTCAAAGTCTGTGCACGTTAACTTTATTAAAACAAGCAAGTCTGTTGTACCACACTGGAGGTTTATTGGACATCAAGAGTCACATCAGGGCAGCTGCCTGCATGCGAGCCAAGCAGGAATACAGGAATGCATTTTATGTTTCCAATTACAGACAATGAGCAATTAATGCACTGAAATGGAATGAAAGGGAGGGACTATGTACAAAATCTCTGCTGCTTTTTCTCCCTAAAACCTATAAATCACTTTGGAAACTTAAGGAACGATTCAAATATTGCTCAGAAGGTGGAGGAAATTAATAATAATGATGATGGGTCTGCGTGCGTTGCAACAAACCTCTTTTTTCATGGCAGGAATTCTCAGACCTGGGTACGTGTCCACCAGCAGCGTCCCATGGCATGTTTGTTCTTGGGCTGTAGCAATAATCCAGCATTCTAGTTAAGTGTGTAAAAAAAGTAAACTTTTTTAGCTCTCCTCCTAACTGGATTTATGTAATTTTAGTTTCAGTGCAGCGGGTATTGAAAGGGACAAACTGAAGGCAAGCACCCCAATTATTTTTTTTTTTTAAAATACATCCAATATGTTGTTACTTCCAGAAGTAAAAAAACCAAAACAACCAACAAACGTAGACATTCCTGGCACAGCAAAACTTTAAATATTCCCTTAGAGCAGTGGTGCTGCAGTAGCCTGGAGTAGCTATGGACATAAGACAGGCAAATCTTGCAGGTACAGGTAATCTTGTTTGCTAGGTCAGCTCATATGGCTGGAGCAGCTTTTGGGCACAGAGACCTACATAGAAAAGGTTTGTGTGCCTGAAAATGTGATTATTTTTTCCAGCCCTTCTAGCTTGTCTAATTAAGGTTTGTGGGGAGAGGTTTGTGCTTCTTTGGCATACAGAAAGTAGGAGTAAATAATACATTTTAAAATGTTAGGAAATATCTAGCTGGGCAATCTGCAACTCTGGGCTACAGAATTTCACCAAGCATTGGAACACAAGGCTCATAACAGTGTTTGACTGTGCTGTGCTGCCCAGAAAACACCTCCTTGGTCTTGCTTCAGCAGATGTGAATTTGCTGTCCTGTGGCAGTGAGTCCTGAGCCACTGGCTAGTTGCTCTCTTCACTAAATGCCCTCTTCTTCATCTGAATGTGTCTGATCTAACCACTACCTGCTGCCTCTCTCTCATCCCATTGCTGAGGATTTGTATAATAACAGTTAACAACTTTGGAACTAAGCCTATAAAAAATTATCTTGGAATGCGTGTTGAATTTTTGTGAAGGAAATAGGTGATGTCTTTTTGCCTGCTTTCTTAATATTCCATGGTGTTTGTCATTTCTATTGAATGGCATGAAGTTGACATGATTTTGCAGAGCTGATCCTCATGAAAAGTTTTATCAGTGCTTGGGAAGAAGAAACTATTTCTAATGACATTGCAGCAGATTAATCTGGGGATTGTAAAAGCTTGAAGGATGGGGCTAGGTTGTTAACTCCACCAAGTAGGAAGCTTGGAAATGGGTTTTCTGTGAGGCAGCAGCATGTGTGTGGGACAATGGATTCTTGGCGTGCAGAAACCTAGTATTGGATCCATCCCTAATGATCTCAGAGCTGGAAGGGAACAAGCAGAGAGCAGAAGTTCATAGCGACTGTCCAAGTTGGTTGAGTATTTTTCAAAGCAAATGTGTTGTGGTTGGAAAATGCTGATGTGTCAAATCTGAAATGTCTTACAAGAAAGGGTCAGTTTCAGTCCGTTTTTCATCTGAATTAAAAGCAAGGTAGCAAAGCTCAAAATTGTCAAACCAAATATTTTGGGCATTTTTCAGATAAATGTTATGGCTTTCCCACCTAAAATGGTACGTCGTACAGAAACCTTCCCATTGTAGTAAAAACACTGGAAAATGGTTAGGAGTCCAAATCCTAATGAAATGTTACACAAATGAAATATTTCAGTTATTCTAAATTATTGTTTTAAACTTTCACAGCACACAAGATTGCCAAGGTTTTCATCAGCACTCACGATGAGAAATACTTTTAATGCATTAAACATTTTACATTTGGTGAAAACCAATTCTCAGCGTGTTCAAAGTCACCTTGTGACTGTTTCAATCCAACAGTGCAACCTTAGCTTGAGACCAGCAACTTCAGAAGCTTCTGATTTCTGGACTTTGTGCTTTGTGCATGCTCTGGCAGCAGGGAAAAGGCTTCCTCCTGTCCTAGCAGGGTAGGTGTTCTCTGTGACAGGCCTGCTGTCCTTGCAGGCACAGTGCTTCAAGGACCCATTTCTGATGCCAGGTAGGAGGAAGTGTCATCACTTCTCTGAGGGGAAAGGAGCTGCAGTTGCAAGCAGGAGCCATCAGGGCCACAACCTGCTTTGCTCTTTGTTCCTTTCAGGCTCAGTAGACACCGAAGCTGTGGAATTGTGGCAAATGGTTGTGTCACATCCGAGCTGCCAGTGGACATCCTCGGTGTCATAACCCAGAAGCAATTTTTTTTCCAGTGGCTAATGTCATCCATGCAAGGAGGAAAGATTAGAGGAACACACAGGCTCGAGGCAGTGCGCTTGGCTGACAGCAAAGGGCTGAAGTCAGCCAGGGAGAGGAAGAGGCACCAGATGGTCTCAGGGGTCACATCCCACTGCAGCGTGGAGCTGGGAGGAGAGGAGAACCACCCTGTCCAGTCGTTGGCATGGGGGGAGACCTGTCACTCACAACAGCAGTTTGCCCTCCAATAGGTGCTTTAGCAAGTGGGAGAGAAATGGGACATAGCTGCAAAGGTAGATTCCTCTCTGTTGTACCTGGCCAGGTGGGATGGCTGAGCCTTGTCCCCAGCTGGAGCTGTCTGGGCTTGGCAAGGCAACTCAACGCAGCTTCAGGGGTTCTACGTGGCAGTTTCTTTATCTCCAAGTCTAGGCCACCAAAAAAGGGATGATTTGTTTCATTGATAACCTGGTAAATGAGCAGCTCTTCACTCTGAACTAAAAAAGTAAAGGTTAAGTACAAGGGTTGAAGTGGGGAGTGTGTTTGAGTTTTGTTTGCTTGCTTTTATAATGCCAAATTTAGCTAGCACAGATACTTAGTGGCCTTCTTAAGGGAAAATGGTCTATTAAAGTATCTCAGGAACACTGTTTCACTGTAATCAGTTGCACAAGTTTACTAGCTAGAAATGGTTTCAATATTACATTTTTTACTTAAATAATAAAACCATATGTTAGTGGGATAGCTTCATAAGGAGATAATTCAGTGCAGGGAACTGTTACTTTGTTTTGGAATTAGATTAAGTCATAAATAAATACTACTTTGTCTTTAAGTTAGAAAATTGTTCCCATCCAAACAGCCTCTGAAGACATTTTCCACCTGTTAAAGGACGTGTAGTATTGGGAGTCTTTCATAACAGTGGAAACTGGCTCAAACTTTCAACGGGTTTGTGAAAAATAAACCAGCGTTGATTTATGGGTTGAACTACGACAGGGAACATGTAAGCAAATAAAAACAATGAACTGAGAAAAAAGCAAATATACTGTTGATTTGGCACCGCATGAATCATACAGGCAAATCCGAGAGGAACAGGAGGAACGAGCTTCAGAGTGATGGATTGGGAAAGGGGATCTGATCCCTGGGTAATGAAATGTGAGGGGTCTTGCCTTATGCTATTGACCTGGAGGTAGCCCGGAGGAAAGTGATTCCTTCTGACTATACAGTGTTAGTTAAAACAATCCCCTGGGCTCAAATATCAGCTATTAAAATAAATTCAGGAGACAGAGGAAGCGATGTTTATAAGTTGGAAGTTTGAGCTGCTTTTTAAACAATTGTGGATCTACAGAATCTGAACTGGAAACGTGATACGGCGGGAAGAGGGCAAGAGGAAATGACAAGAGGGTAAACTGGGGGTGAGGTGGTAAAGAGCATGGAATTGGGAGGAAAAGCAGTCTTTTTGGGGGTGGAAGGAAGAGGCATTCTTGCAAGGCCAAGCAGAGAATCTCCCTACGTATACTCTTGCTTCACCTTCTCCATTCGAAATGCTATGGCTGTATAGGAGGAGGCCACAAAAACTCAGACATCCCAAAGATAACAAGGGCTTACAGCACATCTGGGTGTGTTTGGATTTTCGACCATAATTATAAGCGTTGGTCACTATTTTCCAACAGGACATTTTTCCTCCACAAGTGATTTTCATTGAAACTGAGGCCTTCCATGGAAAAATGGATGCGGCTTAGTTTTAGGGGAAGAGGGGGGGAATTGAATTATTTATTTAATCAGTAATAACCCCAAGGATGTTAACATCATAATAGAAACCTTTCCATTTAATTGCAGCAGCAGCAAAAGAAATCTTTAACAACAAAAGAAATCTTTTCATTGACCACCGACCAATTTTGGGTTTGGAACGAGAGCCTTTTTTTTATAATAGTGGCATTTCCCTTAAGTGATCACTTGAGTTTCTGCACTACTCCAAAGGATTTTTGGAAAACTGAAACTCTAATTTGGGTAGCAGCAAGAGCCAAGCATTAGGGTGATGCACTTGAAATGGCTTTGCCTCTGCTCTCTGGCATTATTACCCTGTGATGTGATATTCAGACAAGTTGCTTTTCCTGCTGTACCTATTTCTTGTAGCCTTGCAGGGTTAAAATGGAGGATCTCTCTTCAGCTGAGTGAAAACAGTCTCACAGTACTGATCTGGGTTCAATTTCCAACTATCATCTATAAATCTATATTACATAAATTATTAAAATATAATTAGGAGATGTTATTCGTAGGTTCGGTCTGCTTACAGTTATCTTGATGGCCAATAACAGGTGGATTTATTATTCAAAATAATACAAGCCTCAGTGTGTCAGAGCTTTCTTCTTCTTCTCTTCTTGCTGCTAGAGGTGTCCTGTGGTTCTTCCAGATGACCTTTCACCATGTAAGATCTTGCTCGTGTCTGATAGTGACGCACAAGCAAACCCCATCTGCTCACATGCACATCCCTCTCATATTGTTTCTTGTCTTTAATATTTCCACGTAGCAGCTCCAGTAGGAGAGCCTCATGCTGAGACTCACCTCATCTATTCCTCTGTAATTTATGAGCAGGATTGGTGCCTGGAATTTCCCGAAGCGCCGGGTGAAAGACAGGCTCAGAGACCCTTGTATACAATTGTGAAAAAAACGTGAAAGGCAATGAAATCTGAGCTCAGGCTTTCAGAGACAACTTGACAAGTCAATTGCCCTGTTAGGAGTTGACAACAGTGACCCTGATAGTAGAAATGATCCGTTTCCTCTGGTTTAATTTATCACCGCAGGATTCTGAGAAGCTGCTCAGTAGCACAGTCTTCAGATACTGATATAGAGTCAATCCCAAATGGGACGTTTTGTGAAGTTTACAGTCCTCAGGAAAAAAAAAACCAAGACCAAAAACATACAAAAAACAGCCCCAGGAGTGAACAAAATGTTTATTGTTCAGATCTGAATCTGATATACGTGAAGCCTCAAGTTTTAAAATCCCTTGCATGATATTAGATGCTTGTCCATGTTGTTGCTGTCTCTTCTTAGGTGTTTCAAACAATGTTCTCAAATAATCTCATTCTAGAGATGTAGAGAGCAACATTCTCAGTCATTTGGAATTAAAGGTAAACAAAAAAGTCCTTACAGAAGTATGATTGGGGAAGAATACTTAAATAAAAGAATTTTTATTTCCTTCAGTAGCATACACAGACTACTTTTCAAAAACACTGATAAGATGTTTAGTTTGGGGGGGGGGCTGTTTGTGAAGCTCAGAAACAAAATGACAGTGTTTTCAGAAATGTCACCAGAGGTACTGGTTGTGCTGCATTCTCAGGATCCCAGGGAGAACTATCAGGAAAGAGAGAAGGGGAAAAATGTAGGAAAAAAGGCAAATTTATAAATGTATACTTGAAACATTTTCCTTTTCTTCTTTGAGTCAGAAGGTAGACAAATCACAGATACCAATGATAGATTTTAAAATGGAAATTTGGTCTAGCCTGGTGCATCTCCAGCATCTCTCCTGAGCTGCTGAGCCAGGGGAGTGGTGCTCAAGCTCCCGTTGGGTACCACTTTCTTCACGTTGCTAATACAGACCATATTTCGTGGGTGAGAAACTGAGCCCCAAGGATGTCAGGAGGGCAGAGGTGACTTAGCAGCCTGCTTTATGGTCTCAAACTAGGAGCCTATGCTCCCTAACATGGCTGGGGAGTGCACCACTCCTGGCAGTGCTCTGAATCACCCCAGCCTAGCTCACTTTACTGGTTATAATGGAAGCCTGAGCTCTCAATATAGGCACTGGACTTAGATGGTTTGAGTTATACCCCCTCGGTGCAGTGCGTCCAGATTTATACAGGAAGTCTGTGGCAGAGGCAAGAATTGAACCCAGCTTTCCTCTGACCATCTTTTTTATTCCCAAGCTTCCAGTTAAACTGTAATCCATCTTGAACCACTTACTGGAAATAGTTCCCTAAAAATAAATTGAAAGTCTAAGTGATCAGGAAGTTTACCTAAACTTCAGAGGCAGGTTAATATGAGAGTACTTTGTACTGGCTCTTCTTGTGGAGTGCAGAGAGTTAAGGGTGCTCACCACCCCTCTGTGGGATTGCTTCATTAGTCTGCTCCTGGAGATCAGTTGGTTTTGTGAGATGCATCCTTCAAAGTCTCACCTAGTTGGCCTCACTAGAAATGGGGTGAGATTTGGGCAGATGGTTAAAAAGGGTCTCAAATGAGAGACAGCCACTTGGCATAACGTACTGAAAAGCATCTTATCTGGCACGTGTTGCAAACTTGGATTTGGCTCTTCAGCAGCTGTAGGAAGAGACATTCACAGCTCATGCATGGCAGCTGCTGGGAGAAGTCTCCCTGTACCCAGCAGGATGGTGACGTTTCTCTCCCAGACCAGAAGGGAGGTTTGCAGCTTGTCTTGGTGTTCCTCTGGCAGGGCTGAGTGGGGGCCAGTTTCCAAGGAGGCTTTTTGTGCCAGTTGCATTACCTGTAAGGGGCCACGGAGCAGCTTTGCTGAGAGAAATCAGCCCATATTAGAGGTCTCACAAATTTGAGAAGTAATTTGGCCTCTTATACTAGAGCTGGTTTACTTCTGAGCACAATATGTGCACTACTAACAGAGATGAGACTGCTAAATAAGGTGACAGGACAAAAGTTAGCTGACATAATGAAACTGCTATTATTTTTACAGTTTTGGTGGTTTGTTTGGGGTTTGTTTTTTTTTTAAACTCAGTTTGAGACAGACTCAAGAGCAAATGCAGGGAGGTGTGCATCAGCAACAGAACAACCTGGGCTGATGTGGAAGGTGCTGGGGTTGCAAATGTGCTGCTGCTGGTCCCCAGCTCTGGTCGAGGGGTCTCAGGTCTCCCATGAAGCCTTCACGTGAGCCTGAGGTGGCCCCCAGGACTGGTGCTCATGGTGGAGGTTTCAGTCAGGAGTCTGGGTGCAAGGACTCCCTGTGGTTCAGGAGAGATCCTGTCGGCTGTCAGCAGTCTGTCATTTGCAATATAATGCATGGCAGTCAGGGATCTGTGCCCTGTCATTTGCTGACTGACATCGAGACCTG
>NW_008591356.1:88842-103304 GCF_000691845.1 Merops nubicus
CTGGGGCCACTGATGGGAGTGCAGAAAGTCAGAGCTGCAGAACTGGCTTCAGGCAAAGAGTGTTCCAGGTCATCTGCCTTTGCAGAAAAGATCCCTGATTTTTGAGACTTGCCCCTGTTCAGCTGACAAAATTGTTATAATACTTCATTTCAGAATTACACTTGTTTATAGGCACACACATGTGGGTGCAACATATTAAGATCATTGAATGTGAAAATATATGACAGAGTTTAAATCCCAGTGAGGACACTAATTTCATTTTTTGTGATTTCTGTCTGAAGGGGAATTGCAGAATTCAGCTATACAAGGCAAAAAATGGTCAATTCTGCTTCATCCAGAAGCAGAGGTGTCCTTTTTAAAAAGAAAATTTTTAAACCATCTCTATCTGGTCTGAGTATATGAAGTCAGATGTTGCCTAAAACTGGATAGAAACCAACAAAAGGGTTTTTTTCACCCTAATGTATGGAAAATTGCCATGGGAATATTTACATTAGATAAGTGCCTCCCAGCTTTACGAGGACACCTAAATCCCTCTTGGGGACTTTGTATATCACTAAGCCTACAGACTGAAAGGAGTTCTCATCAAGGTATGATGCAGAGCCCATTTCTTAGCTATAGGAAGCCAAGCAGCATTGGTTTTGGGGGTGTTATTTACAACTGGGGTGTGAAGTTGGGGCTTCTGCAGTTTAATCAGCACTGCACAATGAACCCCATCCTGAAGAAATACAAGCCCAGCTAAAGGTAGCATGAAACCTACCTGAGCTGGAAACCTCTAACTCTGGACAAAAAGAAATGCCTTTCCTCATGTTTCCTCCATGGAGAGATGTTGGAGAGTCTTTTATTTCCTACTCTTCTCCTCCACAGAGGACACGGAGAGCTTGAGCTGTGGCCAAGCTCCCCAAGGGCAGCTGCAGCCAGCACCCTCCTTCCCCAGCCCCTGGGAATGAGGCTTTCTGGTGGGCAGCATCAGGCCCTATTTCCCTCTGTAGTAAGTCTGTTGCTACCTGCTTCTAGAAATCAGAGAGACGTGTTAATATTGCCTGGTGTTTCCCTACCACTCTGTTTTGGTCACAACTTTATGGCAGGATGGCAACATGTAGAGATCCAAAAGGCAACAAATGGGGGGCTGCATTGCTGCCGGGGTGTGTGTCTGTGAGTAAGGGTATAAAGGTGTGCAGCACTGTGCTGTGCTGCTTGCAGCATCTCTGTGTTTTTAAACAAAGGCATCAATCCACTTGTAAACTATCCCCAGCAAGCAATGGCATGGGTTGGGACTGCAGGAAAGGTCTGTCTGTGAGAAAGATGTTGTGAGGTCTGTGGAAGAGCAGAAGGGATAAAAAAGGAACAAGGGCAGTGATGTTCAACTCGGACTAGGGAGTAACTCTCCAGAGACAACAACCTTGTTCTAATCTTAGGCTTCCTCAGGAGGTGTATATGTCTGTATGCATAGGTATCTGCACAAAAGCACCCTGGTGTAACAGCAAAAGCACCCACAGCACCCACCCTCTGCTGGGGGCTGCAGGCAGCTCTCTCCCAAGGCTCAAACCTTCTCGTGATAAATGTGCTGTTATTCCGGCTGCAGGGTTTTATTTCTGGGCATATCAATAGAATTCTTATTATGAAAGCAGAAAATTGGAGTTACATCTGGTGACTGACGCATGTGACAGTATCACTGTGAGGAATTCCAGTTTCCTGAAGCTTTTCAATTAACTCGGGGCACTTTTCCTCAGGTGCTACCCGCCGGGTTTTTCAGCGCGCGCCCGCTTCCAAGCTGTAAATCAAGGAGTAGGTTATTGTACTTTCCTAGGAGCTCTTGTGCCAGTAAAATGAAACAGCAAATAATAAACCCCGAGGAGATTTATATAGCCCGAGCTGATGAAACGATTACTTTCTCATTCCTAGGCTCTCTCAGAAAGGTGGGTTAAAAATAACTGAAAATTTACAAGAGGCTAAAACTGAATCTGAAAAGTACAACCTCAGCAACTTATTGGGCTTGGCCTAGCCAGCACCAGATTTACTGTTTGCAATTTCTTCAACTTGTTCGGTCGTTTTTTTGTTTAATTTTTTTGTTGTTTTTTCAACTGCCCCCTCCCCACGTTGATGACAAGCCTTGGCAAAAACATCTGTGCAAATAAAGCAAGGGCAAGAGTGAAGGAACCTGGCCAAGAGCCCCTTGTCTGCTATGGCAAAAATGTTTGATAAAAGCATCCTTCCCCCAACAGCCTGAAGTCTCCAGGGGTCATGTCTCACGTGGCAGATGAAAAGCCTGCTTGGGTTGTGGGCACAGGGGGCCTTGGCCAGGTTCCCTGGTCTCCTCAGCACAGGGAGTTTCAACAAGGAGCTGAGAAACCTGCACTGCACTTCCAGAGGTGAAAAAGGAGCCCTAAGGTAGGTCAGGTGGTAACATCTCCCCTGGGGCTGCAGTCCCTGTGCCCAGCACTGTTGATGGCTTGTGTGGGGTGACTTTTGTCATAGTGACAGGAGCAGAGTCTAGACCTGCTCTCTACAGAGCTGTTGCCATCTGAGCCTTGACCAGGTCAAGCTGAGCTTGACCTATGGAGCCCTTCTGTGGACAAGGACATGGGGTGAAGGGTGCGTGTGAGGCTTCACGTGGCAGGGACCTCATGCTGGACAAGAGGAGCATACAGCAGTGAGAGGAACGGGTGCCAGGGTGTCAGCAGAACACTTGTGACCAGCACGCCTGTGGCCAGGGCAGAGAGGGACCAGCAGTGATTTGGGAGCGGTGGGAGGACCTACCTGCACTGCTTCCAAGGACACGTGTTGGTTTGAGCCCTACCTGATACATCAGCTTGATAAATGCTCTGCTGACAGCACTTTCTGTTCAAGACACATGGGGAGGTCCCATGTTCAGCTGGAGCACTGGGGGTCAGAAAGCAACAGTTCAGTGGCCATATCCCTCTGTCCCCACTGATGCTGGCAAAGCCCCAGGTTACTGCATCACCCCTGCTTTTGGCTCTGCTGGTAATAGCAAATCAACAGCAGCCTCTCCTCTTTCACAGCTAAGATGCCTTCATGGCCTGGTTGTCCTCTTCCTCCACTGGAGCTTCCCGAGTGCCTGAGAACGAGTCTGTCCTCTTTGTGAGTCATTCCTGACTCGATGGCACGCCAGGTCCCCACACACTTGGGGACAAGCAAAGGCTCTGTGTGACCCCTAGGCTTGACCGTGGGGGTGCAGACCCCTTGGAAGCCACTTTGCTCTTTGCTTCCTACTCCTGCAGGAGGGAACAGCTCAGGGAGTTTAGAGTCTTAAAGAGATGTTTTTTCCTATTTTTCCTCTTCTTCTGGAATGTGGGTAGGTGAATAACACACTCCAGATTGACACAGCAAATCATGTCCCTTTGGCTGCACATCACACTGTGTCCCATCTTGGACCTCTGATTCCAGCAGGGCCATCGTGGCCAGCCAGGACACCAGCACCTTCCTGTCAAAGGCTACTGGTGAAAAAAGCTTTAGGCTACATTTTCCCTGTACACCTTTCCTAGAGTTCATTCCGAAAGCAGAGGGGAAATGAAGAGATTTGTTTATTTTCCAGTTGCAGAGATGTTTGTGTTCAAGAAGAACAAAAGAACATAAGGGTGGACTCTTAGGTGGGGACAGGAGACTTTGGTCCTTCCGACAGAAAGTTCTTCTTTATCCCCAAACACAAAATCTCAACAAACATGTTTGGATTTTTTGGAAATACTTCTTTTCTTAACCAAGAGCAGTGTCTAAGACGTTGCTTTCAGCTGGCCCTGTGACTTCTCCAGTGCTGTGCTCCTCTCCCCAAAGAGGTTCAGCATTCCCCAGCTATTATCAGGCTGCATCTATCAGTGCCACAAATCTCCCAATTAAAAATGGTGGGTAAAATAAATAATGATATGGATTTTAATGGGCCAATTACCCTCTGAATGGTTGCATGTGATTCTTATTTTTGACGTTCTATAAAAGCTAAGGGTGGGATTTTGAAAACCACTCAGTGCTGGCCTAATTCCTCTCCCATTGAAGTCAATGGGGCTTTCTTACCCTCTGCTGTAATAGGAGCAAAGTTAAGCCAGCGTTGAGTGCTTATGAAAACCACATCCTAACTATGCTCCCAGACCTCACCCATATTTCTGCTTTCATGGCATGAAATTTGTTTTCATCATATTACATGTGCTGGAATGCTGATGTCTAAGGGAAGCTACTAGGGATTGAGTTCAATGTTAATTCTGACTGGGCTTGGCTTTGTGGGTTACAGCTCAGGCGTTCCTGTGAGGGCAGCACAGAGGCTCAGCACACACATAACGTCAGCTGGGCCAGGCCCTGACTTGTCCCAGGTGCTCAGGGTTTAGGGAAGGCACAGGAAGCACCTTGTCCTCCAGGCAGACATCTCCTGCCTGGACCAGACTCCTGGGAGGGCTATGCCCAAAAGAGTGCACGATGCCGTTCTCATGGAAGTCTGTCCCAAATCTCCTTTCTTGGTCCTTGGCCGCGGATCCCTGGGGCTGGCTCAGCTTGGGGCAGGACCAGCCTTCTGAGAACAATGCTGGGAAACAGCTTGTGTGGGGCTTTTTCAGACCGTTGAGCTGTCCACACAGTCCCACTTGGATAGAAGGTATCTGTGTAACTCCAGAATGCCAGTTCTTCACAGAGAAGTGACAGATTGCTACTGTCAGCTTGGTAATTGTTTTCTTTGTAGTACTCTTTGGTTTTTCTATTTTTCCTCCTTTTTTTTGTTCATTTTATGTCTGTGAGGAGGGTATTTGCAGCTGCTATAAAAGCTCTACTTTGATCCTCAGATCTTTGATAAAAAGTAACTTCTCCCGTCTTTTAAAACCAAACCAGCCAACAACCCACCAACAAAACCGCTCCCTAATCTTACCCCTTAATGTCACTGTAGCACACAGGCTGTCAGACATGCTTGCAAAATCCTGTATTTTCCACTTGAGTTAATTTGGAAGTGACTGTGGAGGGAGGAAGGTGGCTGTGCCAGGTGATTTGCTCGTGCTTAGCAGCAGATGGGATGGAGATGGAACCCATCCCAGTGACCTCTGCCATCCTGGGATTTTGTCAGGAACCTGGTGGAGCCTAAAATGACTCCACCAGTGAGAACTCAGCCTAGGGATGAGCTCCCACCCCAGTCTCCATATCCCAGAGATGAAACCTAACTGCAAAGAGCTACAATCTCTTCCCCTACAGTTAAGAAAGTCATTTGATGTTCCCTGCACAAGCTGGACTGAATTTGGCCCACGGACGATTGTTGCTGTCGATCCGAATCTCTCAAAAGGCTGGTGTATTTTCTTGCTAATAAATGTCCCACAAATGTTTTGAATTTCTGCACTCATTAGGGCTTAGGGAGGCTATTTGTCAGGACCAAAGACGTCTTCTACAATAAACCAGCAGCTGTCTGCAAAGGGTGAGGAGACATTTGTTGCTGTGAGCTGAGTCTGCTGTCAGCAACCAGGCCCCTGACCAGCCCTAGTAAATGTTTTATTGATTTAATATTAAATTAACTGCCTGGGCATAAGGAGTGCATTATTTTTAATGGCATTCTGATATTAGGGACTGCAGTTTGCTAGAATGCACCTGTAAAATTAGTATCCCCCAGTATTCTGCAGGAGCCATAAAACGTAATGCTGGTTGTGTGCAGTGCTCTGAAGCTCAACATGGGTAAAGTTACACGGTGGTTGCTTGCAGCCCCTCTGATGGCTGCACCAATTCCTGCTCTGAGAGGAGGAGATAAGTCATCTTGGAAGGCTTAGGCCAAGTTCATGTCTTCTTTGCTCAGAAAAAGGGATAAATGGAGCTGATGAAGCCCGGGTCGTAACCCCAGAGTATCCTCTCTGACCATGCACCTCATGGAAGCTGGTACACAGGGCACCCATAACAGCAGAGCACCTTCTGTAGGAGGTCAGTGGTGCAGCAAATAATTTCACACACCCCCTCCTTTTTATTTCTTTTTCCCCAGTAAATGAAATAAATGGGGAAAAAAATTACAATTAAAAAGTATAATTTGTTTAGCCCAACTGTGCCACTCTGGAATCTGCCCTTTTTAGTGAAAGAAAAGTCATTTAGAAATAAATATAATTTGAAATTCAGATAAACACATTCCTTAGTGTAAGAATGAAAACATTTCCTAACTTCAGTATTCATGTCTTTTTTTTTTTTTTAACTGAACTATGAAATTAAAAGAGGAAAAATTCCAGCCTAAATAAAAAAGTTGATGGGGACAGTTTTTGCATAAGCTTTGTCTACTGGAAAAGTTGCTTTTGGTTCCTGCTAGGGATTGCAGCCTGTTTCCACGTGGTGACCTCTTGGTTTTATCAAGTTGTCCTATTCAAGTACGAAGAGAATATTTTCCACACAACATGCACCTTGCTGCTCTACAATTACCATTGGCTTTGCTGAAAATTAAGGTGATTCCTGGTTTGCTGTAGCAACCTTTTTCTTTGTCCTAAACTGCATACCTAGTAAATGTTGCATTTGGGTTTATTAAGGTTATAAAAATGCCACATTTGTGCTGTTTATATTTTTTTTAACTCTCTCAGAAATGGTTAATTACAGCATCAAGTCATCTTAGATGGGGATCCTCAGAAACCCTGAGATGTCCGAGCAGAGTTTGTTTCATATTGATTTCACAGCCATGAATCACAATCCTGAAACAATAATGGATCCAAGACAGACTGACAAGCACAAAACCATGATCTAAATGCTCAGTTGTAAAAATAAAAACCTTATATTACAAGCTCAGAATGTCAGGGGATGAGGTAGGATCCCAAATTTTGTGTTTTCTCATTAAAGCTGCTTTAAAAACTAGAGAGCTAAGGGGCTCCATGCATAATTCAGTGACCAAATTAGTTTCAAGCAGCAGCTATGGATAGGATGGTGACCTCAGTGGGTGGGTCATGATCAAAATGGGCACAACAGCAGGCTCTGATCTTATACATTGCATTTTTCAACTGCTTCTTAAAATGCACACTCTCTCTCTTTGTAAGTCTTGTTTATAAAGCCACTAAGGCTCTCTCCTTTCTGATTGCTATTTTCTGGCATATTGATGAATGCAATCCATGCTTTATTACTCCTAAGGCAAATGTTGACAAGAAATGTTATTTTTTTTTGCTGGGATTTTCCAATGGAAATATGTTTCCTTCCAAAAAAAATGTGAATTTTGCTGAACTTGCTTTTTCCCTTAGAGTTTTGGGGGACCAAAAATCAAATGCATTTTTTTTCTAGGGAAAAAGAGGGAAGACAGGACAGAAAACTGAAACCATAATTTAAAAGAGATCTGTGATGGTCTGCAAATATTGTTGATTCAACAGGCATAGTTTCTGTAGGAAGTTTTGGAAGGAAAAGGTTCACAAGTTTTGTTCTGATAGTTGTGACCAAGTTCTGATGAGTTTATCAGAAGAAAAAGCCTACCCAGCACCTCTCCCTGGCTCTGAAGCATGTGGGTGCACCAAGGGCAAGAAAACCATGCAGGGTGGATCAGTGTGAAGACTTCTGTTGACTTTAGTAGGTGCTAGATCAGGACAACCTCTTGGGGTTTGTATCATGATGTCAGTGTTTTTCTTCCCATTCTTCTGCCTGTTTTCCTTCGTGTTGTTTCTGACACTGATTTGTCACCTTTATGTAACAATCAGGTGAATGCTTTGTAAGAAGACCCAAATTTTGCATTTGGGGCCATTTGCACAGACTTTGCAAAGTTAGGGCAGCCTAGTGCTAGGTTGAGGAGCTCTTTGTGGGTGTGACCTGCCCATTTTGTGCTGGTTTTAAGCCCAGCTTTGAGACTGAAGATAAGGAAATTATACAAAAGGGGGGTGGCTGTTGGATGATCACTTTTTCATTGACAAATACAGATAATTCATTGCCTAGGCGACTTGACAGAGTCAAAACTGGCTTTTTTCAAAGGATGTGGTGGATTTACTTATTCCTGTTTCTGTGTTTGATTTACTACCACATGATTTCATTAAATAAGAACTTAATGTGAGTTGTTCTGCCAAGCAACTTTAGGCAAGGCCTATATTCCACAAATCCTTAAATTTGAGGGTGGTGGGTGGGGGAAATCATCATGTTTTTCTAGCAGATGTCCGTTCTGCCTCTGGACTGGAGTTTGGGGGTGGTTTTTGTTAATGTTCTTGCTTTAAAACCCTTCTGAAATGTTGACTTTCTTCCCACTGGATAATCATTTTTTTTCCATTCAATGAAGATGATAACTCTAATGACTATTAATTCTCTAAGAAAAACAATGGAGGGAATAAAGGACAAACTTTCAAACAGGCTTGAACTGGTTTCAGATTCAGATAGGGTTACTTGGAGCTCTCTCTTGCCCTCCTCCAATGTAAGGCCACACAGTTCATGTTTGTTGGTATTTTTAAGTAGATAAAAATGTGTAAGAAGGTTCTTCCCTGTAACTACTGGATAGAAAAATCCATATACTAGTAGCTCGACTGTGCTGGTTGTGTTAAATTTCTGTGGAAGAAAAGGAGTAAATGCAAAGAAGAAAATGCCAAAGAAAATGCAATGAGGGAAGAAAAAGTGATGTAAGTTGGCCAAGAAATAAGCTACACTTCTTGGCCCAGGCTCTGCAGTGGTATAAATCATTACCACACAGCTCCAGTGCAACCAGTCCACTTCACCAAAGTTTTCAATCTGACCTATTGTCAACTTTGAGCAAAGGTGATAACAGCAAAATTACACCAGCCCCAAAGATATTCTGCTTACTTTTTCATGCTGATTTTCAACCTCAAATGGTATTTTTGCCTCAGTCCTCAGCATTAAGGAGACCATAATGCAAACTGAAATGACAGGAGCAATGCTGCTGCTGAAGGTCTGGCTTGGGAGAAGGGCACACCTCAGGCAGATCTTTTCTGAGCTAGAATACAACTCCTCTGCTCAAGGAGGATTTCTAGATGACACTTAGCCAAGGAGAGATTTGAGGTGTTTTAGTGATCCTTGCTCACTGTAACCATCCTCAGCAGACTCTTTTTGCTTTGAAATGCTTCAGATGATCCTCTGAAGATGTTTTGGGCACTGCTCTTTAGAGCCCACGCCAGGTGCAGCACACCTGAATTCAGGGGTCCAGGCCCACACATGCAGCCCCTGACCAGAGCAGGCTGGGAAGGCAACCTGCTAATAGTTAGCCTGAATATTTCTTTTTTTTTTTTAAAAAAAAAAAAAAGTATTCTACTCTCCATTTTTGGCCATTTTAGGCCTTGGCTTCAGATGAAGAATCAGTTGTCTACCATCCAGCACCTCATGCTGCTGCTCACCTTTGAAACATCTTAAGTGTTCTGGCCATTGCCCCAAGAAATGATGTTTACATCAGCTCTGAGAGATGTTCAGAGTTAAGAGAAAAAAATGGCCAAAACAGCTTAGTGTTTTTGGCTTATTGTTTGAAAATTTAAAGACATTGCATCTGGAAAGTATTCTATTAATTTGTGGCTACCACCCATCTATCAAATCCATGAGCTTCCAAGTAAACAGCTGTCACTGGAGCTGCCATGGAGGGAAATTGGCACGGCTGGCTTGTGGAGAGCAGAGAGAGAACACACTGGTACAGGCTAATCCAAGGAAGAAACATTAACCCAGATGTTCAGAGGACAATGAATGAATTGTTCCTCAGAGCTCCTCAACTTCTCAGCTGTATTAATGAGACACAATTAAGGCCTCAGACCATTCTATTCACTCACTCCCATGCTCAGAAGTGTACATCGTAGCCAGAAAGACCCAGCTGGATACTCTACCTACCATGAAGCAGCCTCCAAGTCATCCCCACGCACACTGGAAGGGGGACACATGTTTGAGGGAGAGAGGAGACTGCCCATGTTGGTGAAAATTGCCCTTTGGGCTGCTTGGATCACGGGGCCATCTTCTGAGGTTGGCACAGCTCGAAACACAAGCCCCCATGGCTTCCCCAGGGAAGACGCCGTAAAGCCAGGAGCTTTCCAGGTTGTTGGCATAGCAGGGGATGGGGAGGGGGCTTGCCCCAAAACTTCAGGTGCCTCGGGGCCTCAGCTGGAGCTGTGGTTTCGTGGAGAAGCAGCTGAGAGCAGTGCAAGTTCTACCTGCAGCCGGGCGTGGAGGACTCGGCTTCAGTTTTCAGCTGCTGCCGTTATTGGCAGAGCGGTTTGTTGTGAGGCCTAGGGCAGCTGGGTGGGGGCCTGTTATTCTCAATTGCATGTTTGATCAGTCTGTTTTCCATGTGGTACTCAAGCAAATGAACCAATTAAGAGGAATTGTATACATGGAAGTGGGACAGAGATGCTATCGCTATTTGCGTTTTCTTGGGAGGGATGTAACACGAGTGTTGAAAAACCCCATGGCAAGGGTCTGTGGTGGTGGGTGCTCTGGGGTATCTGGGGAGGTTCCAGCTGAAATGGAGGAAGGGCAGCAAGAAGGGTTTCCTATCCCCTTTCCAGAAGGGAGGATCTGAGGCTGAGGGAGATGAGGTGAACCTCCAGAGGAGGTGGCCACTTCGGTCCTGGGGGATGACATGGGACAGGAGGGAAAACCCGTTCCCACTTCCACCCAGCAGCTGCTCTGGCACTCCACTGGACTCAGGAGTTACCTTCTGTTTCCTAACCAACCCAAAGTGGGTTTGAACTGCTGACCTAAAGGTGAAAGGCTCTGCATCTTATTAGAATTACTGTGAGCTGCTGAATGAGTCCCCCATGGCAGTTAAGATTTGATTATGGTTCTAGAAAATGTCCAGCTTTTACAATTAGTGTCAAAGCAGTGGTAAGCCCCTCTTTGATTCCTGGGTGTAGGCTCGTGCTTTTCTTAACCTCACACATATGCTGGCATATTTACAGTAAGTGCTCAGGGGTTTGGTTTTTTTTATTATTATTATTTTTTATTTTTGAATTAAAAATGAAAGTTCCCCAGGGAAATTATGCAATGGGAAATAGCCACTTCAATAAACTTGACTCACACATTTTATTGATTATGGTAAATTTAATTATTCCATTTAAAACTTGCTTATATGCACATACAGAAAAAAAACTTATCCTTTTCTTCCTATGTGTTTTTTCCTGATTTTGTATACCTCTCTACAGACTGAAAGTGTACTATATATTATTTTAAAATTTTTAGAAGAGGAATACTCAAGGCTAAGATTCTTTCCCATAATTATAAATTTAAAAAATTAGAAAACGTGCCATAAATCTTATTCAAAACATCTCCAAATAGAGCTACTAATTGTTAAACAGCAGTAATTATAGCTTTTAATATAGCTCTTTTGCCTCTGCCCTTTATTATGCACACCATTTGTGCTACAGGAGACAATTATCCAAGTGCAAAAGATGTTTAAAAAACAAAACAAAAAGCAAAATAAGTGTTTCTCCTACTCAGTACTTCATTAGGCAACACTGTTCATTCTCCTCATACTCAGACAACACCCAGAGGTCTGAGTCTTGTTTGGAGACTGCTGCCCTGGGTCCATAGAGGTGACAGTCCAAAAGGCAATGAAAGAGCTGCTGGTCCCTGGGTCTTAACCTTATTTCTTTACCTTCTGCTGCTAGTGGGTGTTTTTCTTTCTCTTTCAGCAAGCTGATTCTGCTTCTTCTGACCCGCTGAACCACGTTCAATCCAGGTAATCACCTTTTTTTCTTCTTAAACTTATGAATGACCTCTCCTTCATGGGGAAACGCATTCAGACATTACCTTGCGACTGTTCCCAGGCATGGGGAATGACTGAGGGCAAAGCAGTTCACCATAGCTAGAAATCAGGACATAGGAAGAGGAATTATCACTAGAGATGAAGAATCAAAAGCAACTGACAAAGTCTGTACCCCTTATTGCTTGAGGGGACTATTCAGAGCCAGGCCCTTCCAGCAGTAAGGCAAATTATGGTTGGCATTCCTCCACAAAGCTGCAAAATTCAATCTGGAGAGGGGCTATTTGGGGTTTTGGAAGCTAAGGCTGGCCAGTTTTGAAAGCTGAGATAAGGCCCAGGGTTTGTCCAAGGCTTTGTTACTTCCAGATACATCTTTCATTTGAGTTCTTTCACAGGGCTGTCAGACCTGGGCTTGTTGGTATCCCACGGCCAAACCCTCATCTGGTGTAATGTGAAAGGGTCCCATTTATTTCAAGGGAGCTGCAGCTCTTCAGTTGAGGGGTGAGCCTGGGAGAAGCTGGTGAGAGCACGGGGATGCTGGAGGAGGAGCAACAGGGCTGGAATGTGGGAGCTTCTGGAGACTGCAGGTGAGCAGTCTCTCCTTCACTCCCCAGTTTCTGTCCTGGTGGCACGTTTGGCTGCCACCACTGTCAAGCACAGTGACCAGCCTAGCACTGTTCTGGATATCCCCTCTTGGCAAAAGATGGACTGGGGAGTACTCCACAGAGAGCTCAGTGCCAGCTTCCCACATTGCATTGAAAGTGATTCCACAGAGGCAAAACTTGTCCCAGGGCTTGAAAACAAATAATAAAAAAATGAGACACTCTGTATCCTGGTAGGTTTTAGATTTATTTACTTTATTCAAAAAGTATAGCTGGAAATAAGTACTTATGTATTTCTAAATGGCCTACCCTTAAAAATAACCACAATCTGATATAAACTGGCGAGGCTCCCTTGAGTTAGATGGATTCACTCCAGCTTGCACCAGAGGAGGATTTGGGCCCAAGATTCATGCGAGCTCAGTTGTGATGACCTTGAAAAGAACTTAGATTAAAGATGAGTTTGGAAGCAATCAAACCAAATCATAAGCCTGGCTGATTTCATTCATTTTTCTGGCAAGTCCTCGTTTTCTGAGAATATGACCTTGTTGCAATGTGTATTACACCAAATCCTTCTCTTAATGAGCCCATTGCCACAGATGTCACTCTCCATGCCATAACTCCCCAAAACATTTCAATTTCCTTCCCCGTAACTGTCACCGCGCTTGCTCTGCCCACCGCAGGGAGGGAACTCAGCCATGAAGCAGATCCCAGACTCAGCTTTTGGCCCAGAGGACACACAGCAGAATTATTTTGCAGATGGGCCAACCTAGGACACGTGTTCCCACTGGGATCGGCGCTCTGCTCCCCCCTCGCTGCCTCTTTAATGAGAGCACAAGAGCTCAAACCAAGAGCCAACTCCTCGAATGGCAGCAACAGAAGACTCCTTGTCGTGACCCAGGCTGGGTCAAAACAGAGGAGAAAAGGGGATTTTTTGACAGAGCTGCAGACCACAAACTTGTCACCCAGCACTGTCAGCGATGTTCTCTGTTGTATAAAAATCACCTGCATGCTCCTTGCCTCAGTTGCCACAACTGTGGCCGTGGGCTCTGTGAGGATCAGCCCACCAGGAGATGCAACGTGTGGCTCCTGCGCTGGTGGTGGGAGTACAGAGAGACAATGCTCCAAATAACACTCCAAATGGAATGCCCTGACAAAGAAGGGAATTTTGAAATCAGACTTAAGAGTTTAAGATTCACCCCAGAGGAAACGTTTCTCTCCCGCCTTCCCTCTCAAAAAGTGAGCCTGTGCCTGTTGTCTCTGTTCCTGCTTTTCACAGTCTTGCATAAGAATTTACTTGAAAACTTGAAGGTGAAAAAGCCAAATGCTTCATGCTGTAAATCTGGAAATTGCAGTGCTCTTGGCTTTTTTCTTTTTCCTCTGCATGCTTTCCTTTCAAAGCCAAGAGCAGTCAAAAAGGGAGCTAGTTTGCTAAGTGATTCCCTTTTGGTAGAAGAGATTATTTCAAAGAAATATGTGTATTTCTTATATATAGCCTATGTAATCACATGCATATATGGTTCTTCTGAAGTTTTACCCACCATTTCTATTTACCTGCTGCTTCAAGGGAAGCAGAACTGAGTGCCCTGTGGAATCCTTGCTCTCCCAACACACACAGGTTGGAAGGAAATTGCAGTATTATTTCTTCCCCTGCCCATTATTATTATTATTAGTGGCAATAGCAGCTGCTGATCCAGTGAGGTGCTCCCATGGGAGCCCCTGACAAGAAAAAATAGTTCTATAAGTGGCATTGGCCTGTGATGTGCAGGCAATATGACCAATCCTAGACACTTTCCAGCCCTTCTCCAGACACAAGAGGAAGAATGGGATTGCTGCAGGGAGAGACCTCCAGGTGGGAAGGTGTTCCTCACAGCCAGTGGAAGATGTCTCCACTTTTTAAGCTTTGTTTCCCTCTTTCTGTGTATTTTTGTTGTTATTAGTTCTAGAACTAGCCATCTGAATGCCTTAGCTGCCAGAAGGCACGTGCACGTGGGTTTCTTTCTTTGCCACCCCTCCATGAGGTTTCATTACGTTTGCCTAGAATTTAATTTGATCCCAAGCAAAAAAAGGCAACGGCTCATCACATCACATCCTTTCTCTCAAGATCCCGTTTCCTCCTGTGTAGCCTCTGCTTGCTGGGTTGGCAGGATGGGTTCCCCAACTGCTAGACATAATCATCGTAGTGTCACTGAGCAACTCGTGGCAAACAGATTTATTGCCAAGGACAGCCCAGCACGCTGGGAGGAGTGAACAGCAGCTTCCAGCAGGAA
>NW_008591356.1:103335-129456 GCF_000691845.1 Merops nubicus
AATGCACCTCCACATCTCAAGCTAGTTTTTCTTAGAGAGCTGGAGAAGAGGAGACTTGGGTTGTTTGTTTTGTTTTTTTCTCCCCTCCATGTGATTGATATTTGCAGTTGCACAGGACACCAGAAATCTGATTTTAAGAGTGGTCCTTCAGGGATACCCTGATGATTTCTCAATCACTGAAACATCCCAAGAAAGACAGAGTCCAACATGTTTCAGTAGCTGATCTGAAACAAACCTGGAGAGGGCAACCTGTTATCCTCAGAGCCCTCACCCAGCCCTCTTGGCCACTGAGCCATCAGGGCTGTTTTTTCTGTTGGCCAGGAGTCCTGTCTGTGTCACTACAGAGCTCAGGCATGCCTTGAGACAAGAGGAGCTAGTCATGCCCCATCTGTCTTACATGCTCTTTTTTGAGCACCTCCCAGACTTTACTACACTTATCCTCTTAGCACCTCTGTAATTATCTCTCTTGTAACAGATGAGAAACAGAAGAACACGGAGGTTTTGCAATTTGAGCTGAGCCATGCAGGAGCTCTTTGGCAGAAGCAGTGGCCTCCTGAGGGGTGAGTAATGTCCTTCTGACAATCCCATTAGACTTCTGTTTGTATCCTTACATACCTAGATACGAGCCCAAAATCCAGCCCAAAATCAAGCCCAGAGTGTCCTGCAGAGAGCAAAGTCACTCTGTGAGCCTGACTCTTCTGGGACTGATGGCTGGGCTTCCACTACTGTCCTCCCCACTCCCCACCACAACTCCCAGAGGCCAGGTCTGCAAAGCAGGTTGCACTCAGAGGTTGAAGAATCGAGTCTTAGTTACACAAGTGATAGAAACATCATTTTAGCTTGACAAATATATGGAAAATTCAGAACAGCTGTAGCTGTTGTGTGGTATCCTGCAGAATAACTTTGAAAGCACGGTGCGTACTCACAACCGTGTTTTAGCCAGCGTGACTGGCAAAGCAAATCCAATGGTGCTGGCCTTCAAATATATGCTTATGGTCAGCCCTATTAGCCACTTAAAGCAATGACAATTCACCACAAGCCTAAACACAGCTTTAAACCCTGAATGGGGAGCAGCCTTCGAGTGTAGGAATGGCTGAGCTGCCTGGCTAGCGTGCTTCAGGGGTGGCACGTGCTTAGCTGAACAGAGAGCTCGGTGTAAAACCAAACAGAGCACTGGAAATCAGCTCAAGCAGGCAAAGCCTGGCTGAGGAACATCCCTCCTGGCATCTGAGTCAGGGGCAGGTTCGTTAGGCCCAGCTAGGCAGGGAGCAGCGGTTACGACAGAAGAGGCTTCAATTGACAGGATCATTTTCTGCACAATAACATGAATTAGCCATTGCGATAGGGAACAGGGAGGCAGGTGGAGCACTTTCTGTTCAGGTATTTTTATAAGGAATTAGCCTGTATAAACACCCTTTGTAAATACATCCTCCTTGGCAGGGTAATAGCTGCCTTGGCACGCAGCATCTCCTCTCACAATGGAGAGATCGTTAAGGACACAATTGCACACTACGGTGTTTCTCCCAGATGCTAATTGTGTCACCGGAGAGATCTGAACAATTATATTAGGAAAACACTGGGTGACTGTTAATGGTAATTTCTAAAACACAGACAATTAATGGCTTGAGAAAAAGCTGCAAGCATTGGGCCAGCCTTGGAAAAAAACTGGAGGAAAAATCGTCCTTCTGAAGCGAACATGGAAATTTGAAATGGGAGTTAGGTGCCTAAACATCTTGGAGGAACTTAGATCCTGAGCTTACTGAAGCCAAATCCCGCCCTAGCCTACAACTAATTTCATGTTTCACAGCCTTCACATTTTCCTCCTGTGTATGTTGTTCTTAGAAGCTCATACAAGGAGGGCTGAATCCTGAAGACATTACTTAAAGGAAATTTCTATTCATGTCGCTGAATATTCATTACTGATAATCCCAGTAATAAGTCTCATGAAAAACTCCATTCTGTTACATGTTGCATTTTATTATGTGTAGCATATATAATATATTATACAATATAACTCTGTATTAGAGGTCTGCACTGCATACCTGTGATATTATGTTCTGGTAATTAAACCAATTAAAGTGCAGTTATGAGCTCATTAAACCCAAGAACTATGAGATGTCAATCAATTCAGGTTCTATCTAGATAAAATCTTATCAAAGGCAGGTGATTCAGTCCTTAAAACCGAGCGTTCTTCTGTCTGTCTCCACTTGTGACACACAGACAAACACGATCCAGAAGATGCCTGTGCAGACAGAGGTGGGTGACCTGCACACACAGTGAACTGCTCATGGATGTTTTTATCTCTCTGGTTCCCATGATGCATCCAAGTGGCATATTCTGTTATGATCAGAATTATTGAACTAGTTAATAATATCCCATGGTTATTTGCAGGTCTGATGCAAGCAATACCTAGTGCTCTGTTGGTTACGTGGGTTTCGCACGTTGTCCCTCGGAGGCTGCCAGAAAGACCTGGACACCCAGGGTTATTCTGCTGTGGTCAGATGCTTTTCTCCCAGCTGCTGCAGCACCTAAACTGGCCCTTGCAGAGTCAGCAGGTCCAGCTCTCCCTCTGGGCTCTTACGGGCTGAGAGGTGATCCTGAATTACCTCTTTTGAAGTCACCTGGGACTAACGCGTTCCTGCCTGGAGCAGAACATTATACTCTGGAATAAATATACTGGGGGCAGAAACCTTCATCCCACTCCAGTTCTCCCATGGCTCTTGTGCTGGGGACAAGATTTTGGGCAGGTCCTCGCTGCCGATCCCAGTCAGTTGGTGGGAGTGTGTTTCCTGGGGCTGAGTGCTGGCAGCTTTGCATCTCACAGTGAGAGGAGATGTTTGGTAGGGCCGTGCTGATGAGCAGCAGAGGCTGCAGAAGGGAGAATTCAAATCACCCAGAGAGGCAGCAGAGGAATGGCAGTGACTTGGGAGTGATTGAGCTGGGTTCTGGTTCTCACACTGACCAAGTGTCTCACCCAACGTCCTGCACTCTGCTTCATCTTTGCATTGGTCAGATACATTTCAGGCTGCTGAGGGCCAGGGCTGCTTTCACCCTGTGTCCCTGCAGCATCTGAACAGTCCTCAAGCCTTGATCTTGCCCATCACCTCTAAGAAGGGCTCTAAACATGAGCAATAATACTACTAATGTTTATAATGCTGATGGTGGTGCTAATGAAAGACTGATGATAATCACCTTTGGATATGGTCCAGAAAACCCCCCTGCTTCAGGTTCAGCTCGCCCAGAGCAGAGAAGCTGGTCATATTTATATTGTTTTTTTCTGGTGGGAGGAGAGTGTTCCTGACCAGAGATGGAGAGCAAGGGGAGAAATGAGAATTTTGCAGTTATTTTTCTATTTTTCCTAATAAGATTGTAATCAGAAAAAGGAGGAGGGAGAGAGGAAAATGTGGACGGTGTTATTACCAAAATGAAAGAATTTGAATATAACCATAGCAGTCAGGGAAATGTGTTTTTAAAGAGCTTGAGAGAGGTCATAATGAGAGTTTACTTTGTAGGTCTAATCACAGTTTACAAGACCATATGCCACTTCCCAGTGGTGTCCACAGTGAACAGGACACCAGTAATTTTCCAGATGTGGCTTCCCCCCCCCTATGGAGGAGAGCAAAACCAGTGAGAAACACTGGAGTCACCCAACACTGGGAGACCCTCTGAACTCCTCTGCATTTTTTATCTGGAGTGCCCTCAGGAATAGTTTGGTTGTTGTCTAGTAACATTGGCATGAATTCTTCTACTGTGTAACTGAGCCCACGAGAGAGGAGAAACACGGAGAAGGATCACAGGATCCAATTTTATGGAGATTTCTTCATGAAATGGGACTGAAGTATACATACCATGACATCTATCCTAGCTACCTGAGGAGTATCTGGGGCCATATCAGTAGTGGGAGGAAAGGGAAGGATGTTGGGTGCCAACAGGGCATTACAGCCTTGTCAAACATACCAGTGCAGAGAAGGTCATGATCTCAACTTCTGCCCTAACTTTTCTGTAGCTTCTGCAAACACTTGCATGCTTGTCCTGCTTTGTTCATCCTTCCATGCACTTTCTGGGCCAGAGCACACCAACGATGGGAGAGTTCACAAGAGACTATGTGCAGTCACCAAACTGGTGGTTTAGAGGGAACTGTGAGTGTGGATGCCTTTCTTTTGGAGGATTGGCTTTAAGAGGAAAAGATATCCTGATGAAGGTAAAAAAAATTATATGAAACAGGGAAGGAAGCTGTGGAATCATCTGATCTCTTCTGGAGATCTGCTCCAGGTTGCTCTTTACCTCTGTCTTTTGTGCTTTGTCTCCTGCTTTGTGATTGACATTAGCTGGGGGAAAGGAATTGTCACGGTCTGTTGGTGACACAGTGGTTTCTGATGTCACCTGTAACTGACTCACAGCTTACTTGGGAAGATTAAGGAACAGATGTAAGATCCACCAGAAGATGCTGTGTCTGCACAACACGTAGGCTGTAGCTCAGGTCCTAGCATTGCTTCCACCTTTGGTCACAATGAACATATTGTCACATCCACGAGAAAATCCTAATCTTTTTGTGGGAGGAAGGAGAGGAGTTCCCTCATGAACTGGAGATGGGAGGAGGAGATTTCAGTGGGTGACACCAGCCGTTCCTGCTGCAGCAGAAGAGGTGGAGGCCTCGTTTTGTGCCTGTCAAGTCACACAGGAGTGAGAGTGGCTCCTGCCAGGGCTTTGCTGAGGAGCACTCTGCTGCTGTACACGTCACTCGGGGCTGCGTGAGGCTTGGAGAAGAAAAGGCAAAAGCCCTCGTGGGAGATGGTCTATTTTTAATGAGCCCAAACCTCTTCCACAAATTAAGTGAAATATTTTAAAAGGAAACAATATTACTTTGGTTTTATTTGTTTCAGCTACTTAGTTACAGCTCCACGTGGACACAATTAATGGAGGAAATAGAGTCTTTTATAAGCCCAGGACTCTGAGATAGATATTTTGTGACCATGTGAAATTCTTTCCCCTAATCACCACACATTCCTTGGGAGAAGGTTGTATATTGCTGAAGATTATTAATCGAGGTTCCAAAAATATTGTCTAGTCATTGAATGACAAAGGGCAAAAATTGTCATGGTATTACTCCATGATGAATTTTGTCTTTCAGTTTTCATTAAAGTCCCTGCTGCCCATCTCTGGATTGGGTCTGTTCTAATTCTGTTTAAGGTGTTCCCCAGCAAGAAAGAGAGAAAAGACCTTTCCACTGGACCTAGTTTTATTTCCTAGATCCCTTTCAGAATGCCCCTGTGACTTCATGTAAATCACTTGGACATTTAGTACCTCGTTTCTGCTTTTTTTTTTTTTTTTTAAATAGAATATAATTTCTCATTTATTTGTCCATTTACATGATGAATCTTTTCAGGACAATGCCTCATCTTGTTTGGGTGGTATCTTACTCCAACCCATCTAATCTTTGCTGGCTGAAGAAGAAAAACAGATGGAGATAAAACCAGGGGATGGATGTTGTTTAGATGAAGAGTTTAATTTGTGCTTTGCCCTTCTTTTTTTGATGAGAGGAAACAAGAAGTCACCCCTAGATAAAAAATGAGGTTTTTCATTCTTCTGGGTCTACCTCAACTATCAAGAGACAGGATCCATAAAACACCAAGTCTGGACTTTCTGGCAGGAGTGAGAGTGACAGCAGGGTGTGATTTCTGGATTGTGAATGAGGACAATTGATCCATTCCTCAGATGACACAAGTCTTTATACCTCACTCATCAGCCATCCACTTCTCACAGGCAGGACTAAATATTCTCTTTTTTATCTCTCAGACCAGTGCTGCTGAGAAGATTTCACTGCAGCAGGCTATTACACAGAGGTAAACAGCATCTCCTTACCCCAGTAATCTGTGCAAATATCCTGATAGCAAAGCACAGCAGTGGAGTAAATAAACAGCCCTGATGCCCCTTCCCCTCCACCACCCCAATAAATCCAGTTTACTGTACACATCACTCCTCAGGGCCGTGCAGGGATGGTGTGAATCCATTAGCAGGGCAAGGGTGAGTGACTTCTGACTTCAGCGACCCTTAAAGTTAATCCAGCATTGTAGGGGCAGAATTAAACGTGATGAGCTCAGAAAGTGTGATAAAACCAGATTTAAGTGCACAGCTGGGCAGCAACCTATAAAGGCAGAATTTAAAACCGTAATAAAAACTTTGTAATCTAATTACGACGGTGGAGTTAAAGGTGAGGTATTTGCAGCATGATTCACATGCACCACGGCTAACCTCTGACATCTTGAATATATTATGTGGTTTCTTCACTACAGGAGCAATTTTTGAGTTGCTCTCTCACACTATTTGGTTCCCTACGTTTTATCCTCGTGCAGTGTCTTTGGAGGTTGCAGGACAGGACAAAACCGTGGATCAGCGCTTCACAGAGCATCTGCTTTTCTGTGCTGCTTCTCCAGGCCTCCCAGGACTGCTCCTCTCCACACTGTGGGCACTCAGCACCCAGGCTGGGCTTCTGGCAGGTGCACACCACCTCCAAGAAATCACAGCTCCTGTGAGAGTCTGAGGAGAAACCACAGCAAGAGCAGGCACGTCCAAAGCTGGTTTTAGCCTAGCCAGTCTTACTCCCAGAAGGAGGGAGGATGAAAGCAGGTTGTAGCTTGGATGCAGGGTATGATCCCAGGCAGCCAGCTCCCATTGAAGCCCATTTCATCATGTCTTGATTGCAATTGGAACCTAATTAACACACCCTCTAGATAGGCAGTCATCTCTCCGATTTCAGTGAGAAACTAGTGATGGGAAAAACCAGCCCTATGAGCCATGCCTGGTTCTCCTCCACCACTGCCAGTGGACAGGGCTCATCTTGCCCAGCCAGTGGGGTTCAGAGTGAGCTCACTGGGATGGATGCTCTCAAGTATGACAACAACCTTAGATCCAAGTCTGTCATCTTTCAGCAAAAAGACCACTGAGAGGTTAAACACTAAAATAGAGAGGCCTTTCTCTTGAGTCCCATTAGCTGTTGTCCAACATCCCAAGAGCAGCACGTGTATGATGGGATGTGTAGTGGTGGGATTTACACAAGTTTGCTCAAGCTGGGAGCATCTGGGCAGTTGCCTTAGGAAAGGCAGCTGGGGAGATGACTCCTTCTTCAGCCAATGTCAAGATAGAAATTTCAAGTACTTTAGAAATCTACCCCATGGAGTAGTTCTGAGTTAATTTTTTTCTACATCCCAAACAGCAATAAAAAATAGAGTAGAATATTAAAAGAAAATCTTTTTATATGAAATCTGAAAAACTCAATATTGTGTTTGTTTTTAATAACTTGGTGATGTTTCTGACATCAAATTGCATTTCATTTAATTGTTTGAACTCAGCCCAAGGGTTTCCTTTTATGTCTGATTGACACCAAGCTATATTCCTATAGTGCAATGCCCACAGGAGTGGTTGAGGACAGCATTGTTTGTAATATTGTGCTTGTTTTTAATTTCGAGCTAGAAGAACTTGGTGATGTTTCTGACATCAAATTGCATTTCATTTAACTGTTTGAACTCAGCCCAAGGGTTTCCTTTTATGTCTGATTGACACCAAGCTATATTCCTATAGTGCAATGCCCACAGGAGTGGTTGAGGACAGCATTGTTTGTAGAATCAGCATCCCAAAATAAGCTATGTCCTCCCCCAATGCAGTGTGGACCCAGCTGATCAATATCCACAAAAATTATTCTTTAACTGATGGAATATTTACCATGTTTGTGAAATCATACCCAAATGGATCCGTTGCTTAGGTTCTTCCAATATGTAATCAAATAATGTTTTTCCTCAAGGAAATGAATAATTTTTAAGATACTGTGTTTCAGAACCTGTCCCTCTTTTTCTCCTTTTATCAGGCTTGGAGGGGAACAGCAGAGCCACCAAGGACACTGTGCAGGGTTCAGTGGTGTTCTCTCTTGTGGGAAGAGAAGGGTGTGAGAGCCACTGGCTAAAATAGTTGATTGATATCAGCAGTGGGTGGGAAAGAGGTATGAGGTGCTCCCAGAAAGGGGCTACTCAAAGTTTCCAAGGGCAGGTTGCATTTGTGATCACAAGAGTTGCTTCTTATTTAGAGAGAAAAATGCTGTTATCTGTATATATTGAGATGCCATCTACACTTCTGCTATGCCTGAGATAACTTCACCCCAAACCATCCTTCTCTTCGTGCAGCTGGACATCATCTCCACCAGGAGAGAAGCCTCCACAGGAGACAACAGGTTTAAAAATGCAACCAGGGACTACCAGAAAACACCACAACAAACACCCCTGAGACACAGGAAGGAGCCTGCCAGCTGCAGAAAGCCAGCGTGAGGATCAAAAGAGGTACAAAGAGGGTGAGATGCTATCGAGCCTGGGCCAGCAGCCACCCACTGTGTGCTCCAGTGGGTTCAGAGATCCCATCCTGTACAGCAGCTCCTACACCTTGAGAGAGAGGGAGCCCTTAACAGCCTCAGTCTGCAAGGCACAGACAGGAGGTGGTAAATACCTTGATAAGGAAACTGGAGTGAAAATACCAGCTTTAGGCAATCCAGATTTTATCAGGGAAGTATGCAGGGATGAGTAACTCCCTGAGATGCAGATGTGCCCGGGTGCAGTGCCAGCAGCCTGCCAGCCTGCACAGCTGGCCTCGGGCCTCACCCTCCCCTTCCCAAACCCTTGGCATCCTGGCTATGGTGAGGGGCTGCTTCTGCACGGGGTTCTCCTTTGCACGGTGCCAGCACCCAGAATAAATCTGAGGCTCTGTTTCCAGAAAAACGTGCAGATTTGATACTGGAGGCTTGTTTTTCTCTTGTAAGAAGCTGTTCAGCTTCTTGTGAAGGCTATTGCTCTGCTAGGAATAACATGGGTTTCATGGCATGGGAATCCATGTCTGACAGGTGGGGAAAAAAGACCCTGGAATCCAAAGGCTCAGTAAAGTCATAAAGAAATTAATACTGTGTATTGCTCAGTGAATGGATGGTGCCTCATTGACCATTGCTCCTGCTGTCACTGTGGGACCTAGAGGAGACTGGTGCCTAGTCCCACCACAGTCTCTGCCATGGGAATCACAAATTTGGTAAGAGTTGTTGGAACTGAAATGCTGTGAACTGCCACAAGGTATGAATTCATGCTTGAGGAGGCATGGGGTTGGTGGGGGAAGAACCTCAGGGAGGTGGTCGTGGCTGTAAGACTGTCAGAGAGTTCCAGGAGCATCTGGACAATGCTTTTAGTTATATGGTTTAGTTTTAGGTGGTCTTGCAAAGACCAGGGAATTGGACTCCATGACCCTTATGGGTTCCTTCCCATTTGAAATACTCTGATTCTATGGTCTTATGCAGACAGCTTGGAGAATCCTTACTGGTTCTCTTACTCTTGCTCTGAACCCCAGTGTAAGACCATGGAACTGCCTGTTGGCTCTTCTTCCTCAGTACTCTGGATCACTAGGGAAATCATTGCCTGGATTGTCATCAACCAAGGTGGAAAACTTTGTTCAGAGAGCCCATCCCTGCTCTGACAATGCTCTTCAGGTGTCTCACAGGCTCTTGGACCTTTCTGGTTTGGAATTTTGCATTGATTCTTGACCAGGTTTACAATACAAGAGGAGGCACAACCAAGCCTGCCCTTGGTGGGAACAGAAGAGTAGGAAGAACTTGACAGTTTAAAGGGATGGTTTGCAAGCCTGAACAAGGAGAAAGGAGAGACTGTTGCCTTGCTGGAATGATAAGGGGTTGGGGCAGCACTCACACTTTGCCACACCAGGGGATTGGCTGCCGAAGGGCTAGGGATGGTCTCTTTCTGGGGGTGGTGCTTGGTGTGGCTAATAACAACCATAAGTAGGAAAAATATGGACACTATTGGAGAGAGAGGCCCAGAAATGGATAAAGAATAAATTGGCTGCACTGTGTACAGAGAGGGCCAAACAGATGTTGGGTCTGATCCAGAGCCCGTTGAGTTAATGGAAAGGCTCCCTTTGGTTTCATTGGATGCTGCCTCAGACCCATTACAGCTTCACAGGAAGCAGTGGAGACCAAGAGTAATAACTTGTGGTGACTGCAGTGGTGTGCTGTATAGGTGTGGGCTGTGAGGTTTTCATGGTGAAAACAGATGAGTCTTACAGATCCCTCCTCTGGGCCTGGGAACCCTCTTGCCCCACTTCACCCACCTGATGGTGCCCAGTCTCACGGGGCTTCGAGCCTCTGGCCAATATTTTGGCATGATTCTGTGCAGAAATGCCCTTCTGTATTCCCCCTCCTACTCAAGGAGGTTTGGATGTGATCTCATGGTGGCCCAGAATTTAGAAACCAGCGATCTGAGCCATCCACAGAGAAGGAAGAAACAAGGCCTGCTGGGAAACGTTGACCAGGGAGGAATTTTGTTGTGGACCAGCAAGAAAAATAATATAAAGCAGGTGTTTCTGCAATTGTAAGACATTTGTAAAACCAACACTGTCCAACAAGTCTCCCACTCACATCCTCATCCACACGATATGGCAAGGTCCAACACGAAGGACCACAAATAGAAAACATCTCTCTGTACTAGTTGGCGTATGACCTGCACTAGGGCCTCTCTCCCCGCCTGCTGCCTGTGCCTTTCTGTTTATTTAGGTGTGTGTCTTTGTTTCTGTTTTTACATTTAGCACAAGTAGAAAGGAAATGGGATTTCATAGGGCTTAGGAGCCTGGGAGCTCCCTGTGCCTCGGAGCATGGGCCTTTATTTGTCCTCACCACACACAGGTGCCAGTGCTCGCAGGCCAGATCCTCCCCTGGTATAAACTGCCTCAGCCTCCACCAGAGCTGCCTCCTTTTAGCCAGCCCCTTTGGGGAGATCTGTGACGTCCAGAGATGCAGACACAGGCCAGCACCAGGCCAAGCTGGTCTCACGTTTAGGACTGAGAGCCTGAAGCTGAGCAGTGCCCATTTTCTCCTGGTGACGCTATCAGGAGGAACGGATCGCCCACTGCACATAAAGATGCATCAACAAACAGCAGGTGCTGTTTAATTCAGGGCTGTGACTTTATTGCAAATGTAATTTAGGGAATAGTTTAATTTAGTTGAATTTAGGCCAGCCTGGGGAGAGGCAAGGAAGTAAATTATAAGAGTAATTTCAAGGCTCTTCTCAGGACCACTCCAACCCAAACATAGGCAGCTTTGTTCTCTCTGTTAATGAGGGAAATCCTCACAGTGGAGTGGGATGGACTCTAGAATTGTTGAAAGGAAAAAAAACTGGCTTTTTTTGGGAGAAGCCCTGCTCTGAAAGGGGCTAATAGCTCACAAAGCCAGCGTAAACTAGATTTTGCTCAGCATCAGCACCATAGAACCCATTTATTTCAGCTAAAGACTGACCCAAATTTCTTGTGACATCACCTCAAGCTCCTCACAGTCCACCTCTGGATTTTCAGTCATCCATGGGCAAAGGAGGCATTCTCCACTCTTTTGTAAAAGGCTGTTGGTGTCGTTTGCCTCAACCCCAGCTGTTTTCATCCTGCCTGCCCTCCCCTTTGCAGGTATTCCCTCCTCCACGCTGGCAGTCACGGGTACACCCCACAACGCTGCCAGTCGTGGCTCAGCCTGAGCTGGATTTTAGGGACTTAACAGGTTTAAGTCGTGACCCTGCAACACCCAATCTCCAAAGTATAATCTTTCCCTCTGACAATAATGCACTTCTAGCCCTGTTTAAGAAGAAGCTGATACTGAAAGAAGCCGACAAACTTTTTGTGTGGGGTGAGGGTCAGTTTGCGGGAGGATAAATTGCCTGGCAGGAGGATTGTGTGGCAGCTTGGCAGCCATCCCCTAACACAGCTGGAGGAGAACGCCTGAGCCCTGTCCTCTCGTCCTCTTTTTAACCACGCTGGCTTGTTGACATCTGGGTGGTAGATGGGTGGAGCCCTTATTCCACTTTTTGGCTCGTATCCGTCCACTTGGATGTCAACGTAAACTGCTGCAATTATATGATAATTGTGTCCCGCTCTTGGAAATGATTAGTCTGTTCATTTTCCATAAACACTGGTGGCTTCACCTGGCAGTGGCTGGGAATTGTCATGGCAGATAGGAAAGCCCAGAGAACATGAGGATTCATAACGTCGTGTGGGTGATGGTGTTTTCCAGGTGGCACAGCCTAACAAGACTGTGTGCTATTGGATTTAGACGTAAGCAGGATGCTGGAGGAGAAATGAGACTGGGATTCAGGTAGCAACAGGGAAAGCACAGGTATTCCAAAGCAAGGGCAGTCTTACTCTGCTATTTTAGTCAGCAAGTGAATTCCTTACTTTAATAAGCCCCAAACTAGTGGGGAAACTCTTAAATTTCAGATGAAAGTTCAAAAATATCCAGGCTTTATAATTAAATAACACTTCCTATTCCTACTTCTTCACCATGGCAGCCTTTGCTCTTCCATACTGACCAGTTCCAGCGGGTGGAACCTCATATAAAATGTAGCTGTGTATTGCTTCAAGGCTATTTATTCTACAAGCAAGCTCTAACTCCAAATAACACTGATGCCAACCTTTATTTTTTTCTTTCCCTGGGACTCAGGCACACAACACACTTTCCTCTGTTGGAGCTCATCATTCCATAACTCCAGAAACTGCAATATAAACCTTGGCTACTACGCACACTTCAACTTGAAAACACAGCAGTGATCTGGGATTTTAATTCAAGCAAATTTGAAAGTGGATTAGAAATAGGATCCAGCTGCATCTCTAATAGTCAAAAGAAAAATTAGCAGAACATTGGAGCTGAAATGAACTCTGTCTGTCTTTTAGCTGTTTTCCTCCCTTTTGCTTGAGAAGAGGAATTACACAGAGCTAAAATACCATAATTAAATTGTCATTTGTTCTTTACCTTGGTAGAGGTTCTGCCCAGCTGAACACATCTCAGTTTCCACCCTAAGCATTTACCTACAGGACAGGGCTGGGGGAGGGGGGCGGTTTATTACTTGCTTTAAGAAATTAGAAATCAGAAGCATGCACAGCCTGTCTGTTATAGTCTTCAGCGAGCGTGTTGCCAGGCTCTGCAGGTTATACATCATTAGCACTCAGAGTGTCCAGGAGAGCCCAAAGCTTGTGCAGGTGTGCTGGCAAAGCTCACACCACTTCCCCCCCTCCTCCCTCTCCACTTCCAGCAAGCCGATACTTGAAACTCGATGTGGCAAAATCACAGAGAGCTCTTCTAAAGTTTGTTAGCTCGAAGCTCACCCAGCAGACGTGACTGTGAGAAGGCGTGTGGAACCTGGAAGGGACTCGCTGGAAAAACAAAGCCATTGAGTCAAAGGCTCAGTGTGTTTTTCCATGATTGTATGAAAAGAAAAGTGCGCGTGTGTTTTTTCAAGCGTTTTCAGATATTAGAAGTTTAGTGAACACAGAGACAGCTTCTTGGTTGTTTTTTTTTTCCCTCTTTTTCCCCTGTCCTTGAACTTTCAGAATGACTATAGGGAATATGTTCCAGCCTGTTTTCAATGATCCATTCATGTGGTGGTTTTATTTCAGCTTTTCCCAAAAGGGAGCGAGCTTCATTCGATCTCAGCTCCTGGCACTCCCTGCCATTATTTGTGCATCCCACTCAGATAATCAATAACGTGGATGGCATCTGAAAATAATTATACACGCAGCTCTTCCTCAGCTTCCAAGATGGAGACAGAAGCTGGGAAAGGAGCCTTTGCATATTCAGCACTTGTTAAAGGAATGAAATATAGTGCTGTGTGTTATTGTATCCCAAAACTCAGGCCTTCAGCAGCAGTTTCTCATGTCGGCACATAGCGCTCTGGCCACGCAGCACCTGATCACCCAGCTCATCATCCTTCCCATCTCTCCTGGCTTTGTGAGAGGAGTTGTCCTGTCTGCTCATAGAGCGTGCCAAGGGCAAGAACTGTCACCCGGGTTCCAAATCGAGCAGCAGTGTCCGTGGGTCCCCTTAGGGAGGAAGGATCTAGCTGAGCGTAGCGTCCCCCTTTGTTTAGGGGACACCACCACAGCTGCGTTTTTACAGCCAGATGTCCTGGCCCCAAGCTAGCGTTTGGTGACAAGTGGGTGGCCTGTGCAGGGTGTGGTGTCTCCCTGTAGCATGGGATGAGTTTTTCCAGCCCAAATTGTGTTCAAATCCCCAAGTAAAATGGCAAGGCTCTGTCTTTATACTGCTCACGGCAGAGTCATCTTTTGATGTCTGTAAGGCTGTCACTGCCTACTGAAGAACCTGATTTGGGCTCTTCATCACGTGATGGAGCCCTACAAGCAGGGAATGAGAGTCATCTCATACTAGAAGATATTTAATGACTTTTTCAGGAAGTTTGCAGCTTCAGTCTCCCTTCTTTCAGTGGCTAAGATGAACCATTGACACAAACCTGACCATTTCCACTGCAGCCCACCCAAACAGCAGCTGCACCAGGTACCAACACAGGGCCTCTGAGCTGAGCAGATGCTAGAAAAAGGTGCCAGGGTAAGCTGCAAGTGCAGAGTCCAGCTTTGTCCTTTTAGTCCTGCAGCTCTGGAGAAGCTTTGTGCAGCACTGTTGCAGGAGGGACTAGATCCTGGCTATGACCCTACACAGGCTGCAATGGTCTTTCCAAGAGTCTGTTCATGGTCTCCATTGAAGACAAGAAGGGAGGTGATGGGCAGACCCACTGTGGCCATTCTCACTTATTTCCTCCATAACTTGGGGATGTCCCAAGTTTGGCAGCTGCCCCCCCCGCCCAGAAATGGGCTAAGGACACAAGCACCTTGCTGCTCCTAGGTGTTGGGTGCCAGCAGGACTATTTCACATATCTTGACAGCAACAATTCTAGGAGAACAATTATTTTTGGCTGCTACTAGAGGGTCTCTGCTATCTCCTAATCTGGGCAGCAAGCAGAAGTGTTTGTTTGTGACCTGCTCCATTGTCCATCCTCAGCTTTTCTCCATGGTGGTACATTGTTTGTGATGCTGTTCAAATCCTCCTGCCAGCCCCAACAATGTTGGGATCTTCCAGGCCACAGAAAAACTGATCCTTCTCAGCCCAGCTCTGTTTGTTGTGAAGTGTTTGTTTAGCGATTAACTCGTGCATGGACATACACAGCCACAAATCTCTAGGTTGTCTCACAGCCTTTTCATTCAATTAAGTCTGTTGACTTAGTCTCATTTTGAGCAGTAACTGGATTTAGATAAGGCAGTGGAAACCAAAACATCGATTGTGTGATTTCTGGCCCAGGCAGCCTGTGGATCTGGAGGGAATGTTTGTGCGGGCGATAACGGCGGCAGTGCAGCCACCAGCACAAAGTCATCTGGTGCAAAGGCTTCTGTAAGTAACAACGTTCTGCATCAAGTGCAGGTGCTGCCCAGAGGGAGCTGCCTGCCTCACCTGCTGTGCTCTGCTGCCAACGCAGCCAGCGATGGAGAGGTCATGGTCTGCCTGAAGGAGAGGTCGTGGTTGGGTTGGGAGCTCCACCGGGAAGGGGCTGTGCTGGAGCCCAACCAGCGCAACCGTAACTGCTCCTCTGAAGCCAGCAAAGCTCCACAGGGATGTAATCAATTTGGGATTTGGCTCGTTACATTTTGTCAGCAATAGACCAAAGTTATTCTGGGTTCACTTCTCCCCACAAAGTCTAGGGCATGAATTTACACTCTGTTCCTTAGGGGCCTGATTTGCCCAACACGAACCAGCCCTCATCACACACATCCCTCAGAAGAGGAGGTGCACGTGACACGCCCTCAACACCTCCACCCCTTAGAACCCAGGTGGCCTAGATGAAAAAATCCTCTATACTGCAATAGCTGATGTCTCCTTGCATAAGCAAGATAAAGGACATCCCTTCTATTTGCAAACATTTGGTTTTGTGATGCACTCCTTTGTCTTCTACTGCTTACACGCTGTGGTCAGAAAATACATTGGGAAATGTATGTTGTTACATATTTGTCAAAAGCATGTTTCTATGCCTGACTGGTTTTGGTGACATTCTTTTCCAGATAACTGTTAAGCTGATGGGGAGGACAGGGCATTCCTGACATCCTTCAAATTACCAGCAAGGAGCACAGAAGAAGAGTGCAGAAAAAGGTAGTGAGAAGACATTACTCCCTACACACCTGAGATAAGGTACGCACCACTGGAACATAGCCTGTGTATTACTGACTTCCTTTTTTCTTATGGTAGAGAAGTTTTCTGCCTCAAATTATCCTTTGTTTCCTTCTGACATAACTCTGGGACGCAAGGAGATCACTCGAGCTTGTTCCCTCTGAGAACTGCTGGTGGGTATTGAAAGGGGACAGACTTGGTGTTCCCAGCCAGTGGGCTGCGTGCAGCCTCAGCACCTCTGTTCCCCCGAGCAACATGGCTTTGCCACCAGAGCAAGCAGGGAGTGTGCTGCTTCAAAGGACTTTTCTCCCCTCTTCCTCCCACCCTGCTTGTTGTGATTTGGGGCCAGGCAGCACTTTTCATAACAGTGACATTGGAAGCCATGTAAAACCGGAATGTATTGAGGAAAGCGCTGTGCCCATGGGCGTCCCATGGGGTGGGATGGGGAGGAGGTGCCAAGCACTTCCAAACATTGAACCAGTACTTCACATCATCACTCTTCGTTTGGAATGGGAATCAGACCAACCAGCCCAAGCAATAAATAGACTGTTACAGGCACTTACAGTCCTGCTCCTTATTTACCCTTCCTGTATGGAGCACCCTGGAATGTGGGAAGAGCATGTTCTTAGAATCATAGAGTGCTTTTGGGTGGGAAGGTCCTTTAAAAGTCATCTAGTCCAACCCTCCTGCAGTGAGCAGGGACATCTGCAACTAGAGCAGGATGCTCAGAGCCCAGCCCAACCTCACCTGGAGTGTTTCCAGGGATGTGGCTTCTACCACTTCTCTAGGTAACCTGGGTCAGTGTTTCACCAGCCTCATTGTAAAAAATGTTCCTGCCAAGGCTCCTGGGGCTGGAGGGAGGAGACGCCGGCGCAGGGCAGCGTGGCTCATGGGGGCAGAGTCAGCTGCCTGTGTCTGTGCACTCACACACCAACGCCTGACTGCTGGCAGCTCCACGTGTGTCAAACCTCTGCTGGTAGGGAGGAAGGATGGCATCCTCCCAGAGCTTTGCATGCTTGTGAGCTAATCGGCCCTTTGTGTGAAAGCGTAGGTGGGGACTCTTCTAACAATATGAAGTTGATTAGCTCATCCTCTTGGCTCTAGGGGCATGCTGATGTGCCCATCCTGCTTTCAGAGCTATGAATAATCCAGCTTCGCTACCATCCTCTTATTAAGGAGAAAAAAAAAAGAGAGAGAGTGTAGTTTCAGGGCTTGGTACTCAAGCCTGTTTCTCGGTACAGGTGATGAGTAGGTGTTCATCTATTATTCACTGGTATCACTCTTGGCTCCAGGTCTCCTTTGGACAGCTGTTGGTATCAGAAATGATACCTATCTGACAGAAATAATTGCTGTTTTTCAAGCATCGATTGGCATAACGGCCTTGAAGATTAGGGGGGGTGATTCACTGTCAAAGTGAGAGATCACCAACAGAAGTCTGCACCGGTCACAGTTCCCTGAAATCTCTGTTAACAGTGTAGATGGTGGAGCAGACAGGGCTTTTACAGTGGGTTAAAAGAATGAAATAGGCTGGGAGACCCCAGCTTGGGGAGGGGAGGAGGATTGGTTTTAAATGTTCTGACTAAGCTTTAAAAATAGTCTTATACAAGAAAGCAAGCACATGATTAAAATACACACCAGGAACAGGGTCATGGTACTGGCAGTATGCTGGGGGAGCTGGTGGAGGGCAAGATCAAATCCAAATCTACTGCATGATGCTGTGGCCAGGAAGATACTTGTTACTAGAAGAGGTATTTAGAGCACCCTTTGTGTGAAGGTCATTCTGGTGCTGGAGAGGCCCAGACCACGGATCTGCACTCCATACATCAAATAAAGGTGTAAACACAGGAGGAAGTCTGGAGGAGAGCAACAGGACTGATAAGAGGTTTCAAAAAACATGACCTGGTAGGAATTTTTAAAAAATTGGTTTTGTTTAGTCTAGAAAAGACTGAGGACAGCTATGAGAGGCTTCGCATGTGAAGACAGTAGCTGAAAAGGGTAAAAGGGTACAGTGAATACTGTGTCTATTTGCGTGGGGAAAGACAAGATCTAGCTGGGTTTATTTGAGGCAAAACAGAGGAGGTGAGACTTTAGGAGAAGTCTGTCCATAAAGAGAGGGAGATGCTGGAATTGATGGTGCAGAGACACTTTGGGATCTCTATATCTGGGAGCTTCCAAGAGTTTAAACTAATGTACCACAGGAGTGGCATAGGCACGGGAGCAGAAAAATGGAGGGGACCTCTTCACATCTACACGTTTGCTTACATCCATTCTTCAGGGGTTATTGCTTTGGTGGTGGTAGCACAAGGCACGTTGGACTCAAGTTTGGTTGCTAAAGCATAAAACAAGCAGATAGGTGGGTGTGTTTGCACAGAAAACATTGATAAGACAGGAAAAATGATACGGTATGGCTGTCAGAAACAACAGCCAAAAGTTTTAGATGTTCTGCTTCAAAAAAGTATATTTAAGGAAAACGGGTCCTTTGGCAAAACAGGCTTTCATTAAGCAAAGATTCAGATGGAAAAATCTGCCATGAGCTGTGTAGGTTAGCAGCCCAGCAAACTCCCAGCACTTCTGAAGTGTAATTACTGCTCCTGGAAACGGTCACTTTTCACCATTTGGGATTAAGCAGAGATAACACAACACCTCTGCATGCAATGGAAAGATGGGTCAGGAGATTGTCAGGGGAGCCTGCAACAGCTTCACCTGCAAAAAAAAAAAAGGCAATGCAGGAATAAGGATCCAGAAAGACTGTGCAATAACTTGCCAAGTGAAGAGGGAAATGGTATCTCTCACAAAGTCGAGGAAGGACTGCGGTTAAGGGATGAGAGTCAGAAACCCAGCATTCAAAAACTGCTGGTTCTCCCAAAGCCTGCACTTATATGTGTTCAGTCCAGGAAACTGGTTAGTGGGATGTGAAACTACCATATGTTTTTGCAGATGCTATAAGTATGTGTGCTTGCCTTATGTATATATGCTTTACACCCACTTTTGAAAATGGGTCAAAGCCTTCCAGTGCTCCAGGAGGAAAACTCTTGAGAATTTACAGATCTGAGATGCTGTGATGAATGTTTCTGGACAGCAATCTCACTTTCCCCTATTGAGGCTCAGAAAAACAGAGTGCAACAAGAGATCCACAGCACAGATCAAGGCAGGCACATCTGCCTGGCTGTCAGATTTCACGCCAACAAATTGGAAAAAAAAAAAATTGAAAAGCCCAGGCCAGATCTGGTCCTTGCTCTGGGAGTGCAGAGAGGTCTGAAAGGCTCCTACACAGATACTTATGCTTGGCATAAAACCACCGTGGAAACTCCTGTGTTTCTCTCTCTGGTTTTGCCACCCCTTTAATAGAAATACGTCAAGTGAATATGAAGGAATGAGATCTCCTTGTTGAAATACTCTTGAGTTTGTGTCATTGCAGTCAAGAGAAGGTTGCAATGTCCACCTCTGCCCACCACAGCTCAACAGCTCCTTCCAGACGCTTCAAGTTGCGGGCTTACATCTTAAATCAACAGTCCTACAAGCGTGGGAGATAGGGGACCATAAATGCTCAAAAGCAGGGTTTTCTCTCCAAAGCCCTAGGGAGATTTGCACCCTGAGCCACCATCTTTCTGTTAGGCATGGAGGATGAGCTACCTTCACCATCATCTCGCTCTTAATTTCCAGCACAAATAGCCCCAAACCACTCTGGAGTGGGGGCAATGTGACACTCACAGACGATTACACATTGCCTCTTAATCCAAAGCTGATTGTGTTTGTACTCCATTACTCAGTTCCAAATTACAAGCCTTATCTCACAGGAAGCTTGGGATGGCTCTACAGTTTCAGAAACCTCATGGTAAAAGGGTCAGTTTTTAAATACAGTGTTTTCCAGAAAGACTCTCTTAAAAATATAGTGCTGTTCAAATCCTCTGCTTCCTTTAATGCTATTTTCAGGTTGTTTTTTTTCAAATTAAACATTAGGCTTAGCAACGTGCATGAGATGTTAGATTAAAGGGACAAGGCTTGGGTTTTCCGTGTCTCTCCAGAAATAGCTGTCCCCTGGGTGGGCCAGGTGAAGTCGAGCAAGGTTATTGTCACATGATTTCCCCCAGCTTTCTGGGTGGAGGAGAGAGAGGGCTGTGACTGGCTGCTTGCAGAAAAAAATCTGGCCAAAAGCCTTGGGCCCCATCCTTTGTGGAGGTAAATCGACGTCGGCTGAGTGGCGTTTCTGGGACCACGACTATTTTCATCAGGATCAGGCCTTTTACATATGGTGAGGAAGTGGTAAAGATCACAAAGGGAAGGAAAGATACACATGCATGGCAATAATTGCAAAAAGCTATATGGGGGTTTCCTACGTCGAGGGTGTTGTTTTCTCTGAAGAATTCCAGCGTGGCTTTCCAGCACTCTTCCCTTGAAGGAGCCGTGCTGAGCAGCGCGTCCCGAGAAGAGAGGAGCCCAGATGCCCAGAGGAAGAGCAGCCTTGTTGTGAAGACGCAGGCCCAAAAGGCAAAATGTCTGGAGTTTATTTGCAGCTCTGCCACAAACTTCCTGGCTGCCTGTAGCCGAGCTAAGCGGGGCCGTCTCTCCCCGGCGGGCTCACCAGGAGACCCGCGCCGGGACGCTGCCCCGCGCCCTGCCCTCCTCTCCCTGCCAGGAGGGCAACCAGCTGGAGAAGCTGCTGGATCCCCGCCAGCGAGGATCTGGATCCAGAAAGCAGGAAGAACGCCGGAGCAGCCGTAGCTGTGCAGATCAAAGCTGCCTTGCCCCCGATGGCCCATGGCCAGGAGGTGATGGGAGCAGGTGCCCAGCCAGGGAGGCAGCAGGAGCAGAGCTGCCCGCAGCCACCTCGTGCTTCCCCAGCCTCTAACCAACCAAGGCACGGGGACTTCCTGACCTAGGAGTGGTTCCTATGAACTTAGCAACCCTCAAAGGATTTCTAAACCTCAGAGCATGAGTAGTCCAGGACAGTCTCTTAAGGCACCTTGGGATTTTTAGCTTCCTTGAGCAGGACTCATTTTCTCAGCTCTATCTGATACTTACTGGGTCATATGGGTGCTGCAGAGGACAGTCTTCCCATCGTTGTGTCAGCTCCCTGCCCTGCACGAGGAAGTGATGCTGCCTGGCAGGGAGCTGAGCCTAAGTGCACCAATGTTTCCTCATCCCTTGGAAGGGAAGTCTGGAGAGAATTGTTGTTGTGATGCCAGTACAATGCCCTGTAATAACAGCTGCCCTTCCTTCAGGTCATTAAGTTAACAAGTTTTTAGTACTCTTGCTCATGACAAAGTACATCTTGAGCTTTAAGAGATGCCTTCCTTCTCTTTCCTTTCCCCTGACTTACTAAATATATATTCTGGAGATTTTCTTTCTCAATGGCAGTGTATCCAAATATGTGTAAATTATCATCTTCCAGATCTTTCCTCAAAGGAGCTATAAGGCTGTAACCAGATAACCAACCTGTTTGTGCCCTGTCTCCATAGCTCAGTGAGAACTACAGCAAGAAATAATCTGAGGGGCACTACAGCTGGTGAAACTGGATTTAGAATAAAGAAAGGTCAGTCTGCTCTCAGGGACGGTCTCACATCTGCTTTGTCCATGCCCCATGAGCAAGCTACACCCTGGAAGCCACAGAGCTGAGTTAGAGTGGTGGTGGGTCGAGCTTGCACCCTGACTCGTGGTGGGGTTCTTACACCTGCGCTCAGGTCGGTGGCTCAGGCTCTACAGCTTCCATCTGGAGATGGCTTTTGTCCAGTTGGCTGGGAAGGGGACTGGATTGACATGCAGCTGTTTGCATTGGCCAGTGTAGACATGCCCAAATTCTCCTAATGTACTACTGGAGGGTACTCAGATATTACAGTGATGAGGGCAGTCTGAGAACCTGTTTAGACCAGAATATGGGTTTCAGTGGCAGTTTTCTGGCTGATTAATTGGGTGACTTTGAGCAAGTCTCAACTTGCCGTTGCCCTATCCAATAAATGGGAATAGCAGCATTTGCCTCCCTTTGTAAAACACTTTGAGGTCTACGGATAATCCTCCTCCTTTTTCCCACCCATGATGATGGGACCAAGTGGAATCTTACGACACATTGAGTTTCTGTGGTCTAGCGTTTGCCAAGCATTTGAAAATGACTCTTTGGCTTGAGTTTACAATGTCTGTGATGGCCACGTGCTTTTTCATGGAAGCTCCTAGTTGAAATCAGGTCACTATACGACTGAAAACGTGTGGGATTAGGGAAGGAACTGTGAAGCAGTCATCAGGAGTATACAGACCCATGTTGACGTAAGTGTCCTGCCTGGGGCACCCTGCTAGCACCAACCACATGCATCAGTAATCTTGTCAATAACCTACAATATTTTGTAGCTCAAAGATCTGCAAACATTTAAAAGCAGAAAACTATAAACGAGAAGATTGCTCTTGACCACCACTCTGCTCTCTCCATTACCCAATAAGGCGTGAAGGCAGTAGACAGAGCTAGAGGAAAATATCTCCAGCTGGCATCTGGAGATGTTCCCACAACATGATGTTCACCATTTTGAATTCAAGGACCTTGTGTAACTGTGGACAATCAATATTTTGGGACAGAGTTTCTTCTTACCCTGGACTTTCCTTGGCCAGGGATGTTTTCTCCTAACCTGGATGTCCACTCTTAGATCTCAGCCCTGTCAGGTACCAAAGGGGTGTGTTACTGAGGCTGTGCTCTTTTTCAGAATGACCTGAAAGGAAACCTAAATCACTTCAAGTAAACCTTACAAAATACTTGGGAACTGAAGAAGAGAGTAAATTGCTAAGAAAACAAGTCACTGATACACAGAGATCTTCCCAAAGAACATTGCAAGGCTGTAGGAGCCTTGAAGAGGCAGGAAACCAGCAGAGATTGGTATCAGGCAGCGTGATCTAATGAGCTTACAGAAGAGAGGCTGAGGGATGGCTTGATCACAATCTCCAAGTACTCACAAGAGGAAGAGAAATGTGGAAATGAGGCAGATGTACGCAGAAACCTTGTGGCTGAAACCTAAAGCTGAACATTTTTTACTTCTTGTGGGGAGGGGAAACGGGAGCTGTAGCTGACATCAGCCTCATGCTCCAAGGCTTCTGTAATAGCTCCTGTAGCCCCCGAGTGGCTGGGGGCAGGTGTTTAAAAAATAAGATGTACTTTTAAGAGGAATCAGCTGGAGGGTGTCTGATGGCCTTTGCCACACGAGGCAGCAGATTATGTGATCTTGAATCCTAAATCCTGTAGTTTGTGAACCATTCTTTGTTTCTCCAGCCACAGTAATATAAAAGACAACTCGATCTTTATATCTTGCCCAGTGCTGAGTGAGGGTAAAAGCATCTGAGGGGGGAAGAGTGTTTTAAGACTCTCTCAACTCTAAGCAGTGTGAGCTATCTGGGCTATCTGGAGCTACCTCTTGTCCTTTCCTGTCACTGTGTCATTACAGGATGACAACAACAGAGTCATCCTCCAGCATTTCTCCCTTTAAATCAGAAAAAAAACCCAAGTAACTTAAAAGAGCTCATGAGCAAGCAGAAACAAAAGGCTGCTCCATGTGCTGCTGCAGTTTCCTGGAGCAGCACTCGGGGTCTGCTCCACAGACCAGGGGTGTGAGGGACTCAGCACCTGGCTGGACTGGACCCAGTGGCTGTGTATTTCATGAGTCCTATCAGGTACAATCTGTCCATACACAAGCCATGTTTTACTTATAAAGTAAATTACATTACATGGGCTATAATGTACATTTTCAAAGGGGACCCACCTTAAAAACATTTTGTTTAATAAAATAACTTAATTAGAAGAGAGCTTCTGGCTGATGCGGTTGAGGCTGTGATAATTTTTCCTTCTCAAATAATTTTCTCTGTTTATTATACTTAATTATAGTGTAATTATGTATCCATCCTCTAGGCAAATTATGCAATCAGAAAATGTGAGTGGTTCATTTGCCACTGCTGTTGGGACCAGTGTTTACATCCCGAGTATAAAATATGAGCATCACTTCTATTATTTATGGTATATACGTATACATGTAGATATAAAAGATGTTTCACAGAGAATAAAGAATCTGTGTAAATATTTTATTAGCAGTCTTTTTTTGCATCATCCACCAAATCCGTTTGTGGCCTGCTAATAATGAAACCATCCAAAGCTCATATACCTAAGATCATCTTTACACCCTACCATGAATTTTCTCAAACACATAACACACGCAGCTGAGGAACGTGGCAGTCCCACAGTTTAGCTTCAGTTTTGGTGAGAGGATTATTATGATTTTTAAGAGCTTTTTTTTTTTTGCATTGCACTGTCTGATATTCTGGCCAGAATTTCTTAGTGCCACAAGAGAGAAAGAAACGCCACAAGGCTTGGTCACGGGGTGTAGATTTATGTTCAAGTTATGAGTTCAGGCCAGTCTTCTTTCCATGAACACTCCAGCACTGACTTTTTGAAGGCTGTTCTTCCTCTTGTTTTGCTTGATGGGAGTTGACAGGCAGTGTCTGAGGACAATGAAAGATAAAGCCAAATGTCCAAATCTTAAAAAACACTTTTGAGATTGATATTCTCTCCTCCTTTAGCCAGCACTCAGCATGAACACAACCCAGATTCCCATCTGGCAATTTCAGCTTCTCTTTGTGTGTTTATTTTGCAGAGATGAGGCCACTTGCCCCAGTGGAGCAGGCAGAGGAGAACACGCATCTGTTGGTGGAGCTCACCTCGGTGCTGTTGGCACGAAGCACCCCTGTTTATTACAGCTGGCAAAGAGGTGAGCCATCCATACAAAATGGCAAGCCTACCCAGCTGTCACCTGGCCAGCCCTGCAGCTGGTGGAAAGCTGGATAGCCATTGATCTACCCCTTTCCCCCCACTGGGGAGCTGGCCCTGCCTTCCACAGTGTCACCCATCAGCACGGTGCTCTCCACGCGTGCCTTGCCAACGTGCCTTTGCAGGAAACAAGAGGCTCAGCCCAGCCTAGCTCCCACCTCGTTCCCTGCAGGCAGCTGGTGTTTTTACCAGGAGCCAATGTTTCTCAGCCACGCAGGCAAAACCCAGTTGTGCCACACTGCAGCTGAAGGGCCAGGACTTGCCTGGGGAGGTTGGGGTTAGAGCTAGGGTGGCAGAGCTGGGTAGGGAGAGGCAGGGATGTGGGACCTGTGGAGAGTGGCAGTGGAAGAGCCAGGAGTGGTGGTCCCTCAGATGGAGTTAGCAACCTAGGGAAGGAGAAATAAGGCAATTCCTGATCATCCTCACCAGCCCTGCAGCCCCCCTGTGCAGATGGTGGCCTCAGACAGCCTTTCCCTCTCCCCACGTTCCAGCACAACCACTGCCCCGTTCCTCCCTCTCCCTGAGAAGAGAGCTGTCAGTTGTGGTCTCTGAGGGAGAGGCACTACCCCAGCCAGCCTGGGATAAAGCTACGGAGCGGGGAATCAAAGCCCAGATCCCAGCAGATACTTTGTGGTAACCTACGATCCAATCAAAATCCAGGGAGATTTTTCAGAGGAGCCAACCAATACTCCCCAGTGGGTGCTCTTGCTCCATCCTGACCCGCTGACCCACTGGGGAGGCTGCCTGTTTGTCCACACATGCAGATAGGCCAGCAGAGCCAAAACAGGGTGGAAATAGCCTCACACGTAGCAGATAGGACAAAATGTGCCGACAGCCCCAAGTCTGCAAGCCCAGGGTGCCAGAGGACCACAAGACCAGGCACTGACTCAGTCCCCAGCAAGCCGGCATCTCCCCAGAGCGGGATGAGATGGGACTGGTAGGTCTGTAAGATGTTTGGGTTCTTTTCCCTGATGTTATCCCCCTTTTCCCAGGTCCCAGCTCCAGACAGTGCCTGCCACCTGCTTTGGGCAGACACCGAGAGGTGAGCCATTGGCTGGTGCTGCTCTCGGGAGCCAAGGTGCAGGGCCAGGAGCTGTCTGGAGCTCCTCAGCTTTCTCCCGTGGTGACTGCACGTGGTGCGGACCCGGCGGGTGGTGCTCAGGCTGATCAGCCCCCTGCCAGAGCAGGAAGGAGCCAAGGTGCAGGGTCAGGAGCTGTCTGGAGCTCCTCAGCCTTCTCCCGTGGTGACTGCACGTGGTGTGGACCCGGCGGGTGGTGCTCGGGCTGATCAGCCCCCTGCCAGAGCAGG
>NW_008591357.1:0-24485 GCF_000691845.1 Merops nubicus
TATATATATATTTTTTTTTTTTTAATTATGTGGACCAAAGTTTTCCCTTTAAGGTGATAATTCAGATTTTAGCTATTTTTGCCTAGGTTCTGAATATACTCTCCTATTTCCTGCACAATTTTTTTTTCTGACTGGTTTACAAAAGCACATGATTGTTGGCATAACTCATAGCATATACTGGTAACGTATGTAACTCAATCCAAGACAGCAAATTCTGGGCATGAAGGAGTAAGATGCAGGTACCAAATTCAAAGAAATCTTCCATCATGCCACCTTGTACTATATCTGTGTTTCTGTTTACCTCTGATTTCCATGACCCTGCTGACAGGCTCTGAAGTAAAACTAAGCTACCTTACATTATTGCAATTAAAGCAAAAGTTGTTAGGCTGACAGTAGTTTAACATTTAGGAATTCTGACAAAATAGTGCTTGGTGCAAAGTGTTTCAGTGAGGAAGGTTTGCATTGAAATACAGAGATCGTTTAGCTGTTACACGTCAGTTTCAGAATGTTTAACTGAGAATTAGTAAAATACTGACATCTTTAATCAAAGTTTCTGTAGAACATACTAAAAAAAAAAAAATTCCCTGAGAATATGGTTTCCCACTTTGAAAAGTGTTTTGTGATGTAGGAAAAGAAGCACAAGGAAAATGGCCTCTGCTTACAGTGCTATGCCTACTCATCAATATCTCTTTGCCTGACTCCATTAATTCCCATGATATCCTCCATTATCTGCATTGACAGTTCAGTTAGAAATTCAGAGTATAGGAGACATTATGGAAGGCTGGAAAATTTTTTGTAGCAAAACCTAAGGACTGTCCTGTATAAAATAACTATGACCTAGAAGTAGAGTATATAAAATTTTCCTTGAGTAAAGTGTAGGACAAAATGTTAAGAAAAGGCTTCTTTTATCACAAAAATAAAGACTTCTCTGTTGCTTAGAGATAGCATAATTTTTCCAGAATGTACAGTGTTGTGTAATTTTGTGATATTATCTGATCTGTTCTGTTGTCACAGTGTAATGACTCTGTATTGCTACACCTTTGAAGGCAATACTCAGGCCTGGGAGTTGGTGCTGTATGGAGCACCTTGCCTGCAAGAAGAGAGCAAAATACAAAATACATCTTCAGAAGGCATAGCTTTGGGAACCTTATTTCTTTAGGTATCAAACAACGTATGTTGTATGTTGAAGTAGTTGGCCAGGTTTCACTTCATTACAGAGCTACATATATCACCTGAGTGTGTACTCAGGAAATCTGTCCTGAAGCCAAACTCCTTTGGATCTGTTTATTCAGTTTGAGTTAAAACGAAAACAGCGGTATTGAGCAAGGGTTTTCCTGTCATACTTCAGAGCTGAACTTTTCTCAAATTGTGCAAGTGAAGTCTTCCATTTAGCTGTCCTGGAACATTTGCATTTCGTAAGGTTATGAGGTCTCTTGTGTTAGCCTGTTATGATTTGCAAGCTACTGCAGCAATCAAAGGCCCTCGCCTAGATTTATTTTTTTTTTTCTCTTGTTCTAAGTGTTTTTTCTAATCCTTGCAGACTGATTCACAGAGTCTTACAAACAAAATGACAGGATGGAGTCTTGGTTCCTCAGCTTCTCACTTATGCCTCACAGAAAGGCTTGGATGACTCTGTTAGAGGCCCTGGCAGACCTCAGTACGTATATAAGGACTGCTGAATTGTCGTGTCAATGAAAAGTTGTACAGTTGGAACCTGGAGTTCTCTTGCCCTGGAGGCTCATGAAGCCAAGCAGGTTTACTTCACACAACATCCATTCTCTGCTGGAAACTGTCTTGTATCTATTTGGCTGTGTGCCACACTTCCTACTGCACCTCATTGACCATGCAAGTTAGAAATAATCACCTCTGGAAAGGGTACTCCTCCTTCTAGGCTTTATTTTTCCCCCTAGGCAACCTCTCCAGGTTTCAGGCTCATAGTGAAAACCTGATTTCTGAGACAAGTCTATGTATAAAATCCACACTTACTCATTGCAGAACAACTTTCTTTGTTTTGAAATATAAAGTGACAAATGATGCTGATTCTAGGAAGGAGATGTGAAGGATTGTCACCGTTTCAAAGGATGGTTCCATTGTGCAGTATGTGGTAGTTGTCCTTCATGTGTTTTTAGTGAGTTCCTGGCTATCAAACTCAGTGATGCCTCTTTCATCTTTCTCTTGGGTCAACATACAATACATGAGGAGAAAGAAATAATGCTCCCTTCTTTTTTTTAATATTTTTTTTTTTCTTTTTTTCTGGATATAACATAAAGCTTATAGGAACATCAGTCTCTGTGCTCTTTAGAGTTTTGGGATAATGATCATCTTCAGTCTCTACTATGACTGTAGTTTAAGAAACTTCCTTACATCTTCACAAATCTTTCTGTTTGATACTTCTCAAGGACACGTAATACTGAAAAGATCCTGTGTCCTGACTGCTTTTCCTGTGAATTTCTGCATATATAGTGTCTATAAACTGGCAAGTCTGGACATTGTTATTGTACTGCATGATGAAATTTTCAGGCTGCACAGACCAATACTTTTTCAATATTCTGCTGGAGATTTTGTGGGTATAACATTTTGTGAGTATCTACCTTCAATCTTTTGACAGAGATGGAGTTATATGCTTTCTCACTAACTAATAACACAGGCCAATTTGTTTTGCACATGAATTTGGACAAATAAAATTCAGAAGAAATCTATTCATAAATATGATTGTCACTAAAGATTGGCAAATGAATGCAAAGTTTCAGGACGGTAAAAAGTGGTCTGTGCTCTGCAAGAAGAATGTGTGTATTGATTTAGGACTTGGGACTTCAGTACGTGGCTTCAAAAGGGCTGGTGCTCAAAGGAAATTTCCTCTCTTGCCCTTTCTTTTGAAGTGTGCTGTTGTTGCAAGGGAAACACCACATCCTGCATCACCTACAAAGAGCCTGGCTGTACCATACACTGCTCATGTCAAGTGGTGTCTTATATAAGAAGTTCCATACAATTCAGCTTAAATACTGATGTAAGGGAAGATTATCCAAAGCAAGCAAGGTGTGTAAGAGCAGGCCATAAACACACACACACAAGGAACAGTACTATGGAAGCCAAGAGCTTGGTATTCACACTTGGCTGTGTTCTTTGAGAGTAGTTTAAAGAGTAGAAAAAAGTTTTTTCTAAATAACAAGTGAATAAAAATACCCTTAAATCTCAAAGAGCTTTGGAACAGTATATGAATTTATATTTACGATAGATTCAAGGTATAGAAATATTCTGGTGGAAAAAAAAAGGAGAGAAAGAAAGGGAAAAAAGCCTCAGTGAGGAGCTTTAGATTTTTAGGCATTCTTTAAAATATTGGAAATGGCAGTTTGGAGATTTTTTTAAGCTAGGTGGATCATAGCTTTCCTTGGAACAGAGACTTTACAAATTCCTTTTTGACTGCCATCTGCAAATCATTTGACTGCAGTTAAACAGAACCCTCTATGTTGTCCTGATAACAGAGGGAAGGCTGGAAATAAGGAATTCCACTCTTAAAGCTGTTAAGGTAAGTCTAAAATTGATGTATATTGGATCAAAGGATGGAATACTTTCCAGATGATCCTCTGTTTCTTCTGCAAAAAACAAAGAAAACAAACCAAACAAACCCAAACATCATTTCCAAGCTGTTAAGCTTCAGCTGCTGAGTGTGGGGATTCAATTTACAGTTTTGTGTTCTATAAAGATGAAACCTAAATTTGCCAGTAAATACCACTGTATATTGTTTGCTTGTTCTTATGCTACAAACAAAAAGTTACAGTCCATCAATAGCTATAGATATTTGCTTTAGAAGGAAAAATTAAATGTGAATAACTGATTTAAATGATTTCTCTGTGATGTTTATTTTACAATATCCTTATGTATGAAAATGACAAGGCCATAGGAGGTTTATAATTTAAATAAATTCTTCAGACATATTAGTCACTACAGTCTTGAAAAGTAAATAGTAATGTCAGCACATTTCAGCATCCATTTAAATTTCAGTATATGCAAGCCACAGAGGGTGATGCTTTTGGTATTTTATCTTCAGCCCCCTAAGAACTTATTGTAAATGTGGTGAGTTCATTTGCCCATGTAAAGTGAATGTTATGCTCTCAAGTCCATTCGTAGGAACCAGTGACCACATCAAACAAACAAGGAAAACATCACCTTTACTACCACCATTAACTTTTCTTCTGCCACAATAAAATAGGATTATGGTGGGGTAGGAACTATGTTCTCACCTTCTGTGTAGCAGCTCCATATCTGATGTAAACATAAATAAACACAAGAAAGCTTCTTCTATTGGCAGAAGTGGTTTAAGTTTGGAATTATTTAGGGGATGACAGGGAGCAGGGGTCACAGTGTAGGGTGGTGTGTACACCCTCAGCTGGATGACATTGGGAGGGTAGATGTGCTGGGAGTACATGCCCCTCCTTGGTCACTGTGGGACTGCAGTAGCTTCTTCATGGCTGGTTGTCAGGGCTTTTACAATTAAAAATAAGATTTTGACCAATACATTTAACCTCTGTAGATGTCTAAATTTGATTATTAGGTTTTCTGTTTCAGTTTTGTGTAAAACTCCAGCTCTAGCCTCCTCCTCCCTATCCACTCCTCCTTCCTAACATGCTTGTCCTCCATTCATCTCTCTGTCACCCATGTGCTTGCTCATCCCTCCCCAGGCAGCCATCTCTTTTCACCCAGCACTTGGCTCCAAAATAGGAGAGTGCTGAAGACATAGGAAAAGCAACTGCCCTGCTTTTTGGAGAAAGCTTTGAATTTTCTCAAAGACTGACTTAGGACTTCTGGAATGAGGTGGCTTGTTTCTGATAGAAACAGAAAGGAGAAACAACTAACAAAAATGTGCTTTTCCATTCTATTTCAAGCCTATGCTCCCAAAAAATAGGAACCTGGAATTTATCAAAGAAAAGACGATCAGATTTTTTTTTTTTTTTTTGTGTGTAGGTCAAATGTTACTTTGTGCAGGTTCACCATTATTTTTGGAAGGGCACTCACAGATTTTTGGATGAGGTGATACATAAATCCTCAAAACCATATATCCACCGTGTCACGCAGACTGCAGTGAAAATGGTTAATCAGGAATAAAGACAAAACAGAGCCTTTAGAGTGGAACTGTTGAACTGTTACTATATTCTGCTGCCATTGAGAAAAGAGCCTTCTGTTAATGACCTTGAGTCGAATTATATTAACAAAATAATAATTAAAAACCCCCATGCCATCCTAAATATCTAATAAACATTTGACACTGCAGCACACAGTACAGTACTCCATGGATCCAAAGAAAAAGGGGTTTTTAAGTTGGGGATTTTATCACTTTTCTGGTAAGTTCATTCTTCACTGAAAACATGGGAAAAAATGAATTAAGAACTCTAATAGCTAGCCAGCAGGAAATACAAAAATAAATCTAAATTGATGGCTATGCTCTGCATTTATATGGCTTTCTTTGCAGAGAGTATCTCAGCCTGCAAATTCTCCAAACTCATTAGTATGGAATCCTAAATTCCAGTAAATTCCCCCCTCCCGTTTTGCTTGACCTTCTGCTACTACTGACCTACTGTACAGCTCATCCCAGGGCTGATACTGAGCCAGACATGCACACAATAAATATTTTTCAAATCTGCTACAACCAGTGCCACCTTTTCCAATTACAAGTTGAAGCTGCGAGTACAGACAGTTTCAGATCTGTAGTTTCAAAATAAGTGTAGGGCATGCTCTTTCTCCTCATTCTTCTCAAGAGACTAACAGTTATTTTCATAGTTATTCCCAGGAGTCTGTTAGTAAATTTGAATATCTCTGTGCTGGGGTCTTAGGAAAGATTCAAACTGACATTCCTGACAAATGTGTTGCTAGTAAGATCCAGTGTCTTTCTGGGGAAAAAAAAAAAAAAAAAAAAAAAAAATTGACAGGCGTTTAAGGTGATATTTGAGGATAGTGGATGTTGGCTAAATACAGTGTGCTATCACAACATTCTTCCTCTGATTAAAGAGAAGACCCATGCACGTTCTAACTGATACAGAGGCAGTTTCTAAGACTGTATTCTGTGTTCCCATGCACTGTATTGCAGGAGGTTTGCTGAGGCTCATATCATTAGAAACCCATACTAGTGTATTATGCACCCCGGTGCTCTTATTGCTGCTCACAGCTGTGGTACCATTCCATTCCCACTCTCACTCTCTTGATGTTCTCAGTATACACTCATATTCTCTCTAAAGTCTGTTAACACTTTTAATGAACACAGCTCAATTTGTTTTGTTCCCCAAAAGGAGCTAAAATCACAGATTTCTGTGCAAGTCTCAGTTGACCTGATTGAAATTGGAACTTGATAGTTTCAGGCAGATAGAGTCCTTTTCACTGCCTCTTGGACTAGTGATGATATTTTCAATCAGGGTTGTGTGTTATAGTTCATTTACATTAAGAAGAAATATTCATCCTATGACACAAGTTTCTTGTGTTACTATACCTTGTGCAAGTTGTTGCAGCTATTTTAAATGCAGTCCTCTCTGTAGAATCAATAGTAGTTTTGAGTTGTGATTTTTTTTTTTTTTACTTTAGTATGGTAATGATTATAAAGAATTTTTTTTCCCACTTTAGAAAATGTTCTGAGTCCCAAACTGGCTAACAGTTTATTAGTAATTGATTTATTGTCCTCATTACATGGGTTTGGCATGTGGCAGTCATTTCCCTGGCGGCTCATCACAAACATTCAGGAGGATTAAGTACTGAAAAAATGCCATTTCTAGAACACTAATGGTGATAAAAATCACTAATGTTTTATAAAGCATTTTTTTTCTGGCAGGTTTTCACATTCAGACATCAGGAGTAAATCATATAAAATTAACAAATTACAGTTGACAGTTTATTTCAATCAATCATGATTTACAAAGGGAAGCTCTAAGAAAATCCAAAATAATATTTTATAGCTTTCGCTCTGCATCTTTCTGAGAAACCACCCCTGACTACATGCTTCTGCAAGGTTTGCCATGGTGTGTCTGTGTGTGTGGCATACAAGTTCATACTGTGTCTGACTGTCTGCTTTTTAATTTCAGTTTTACCTCCCGCACCCAAACTGATTGATGATTGACTATAAGGGCTTACAGTGTGAGGTGAATTTTAGTAGTAGATGAAGCTTTGAAAGAACATCCAAACACTACATTTTACTCTACTGTATGAGCGAACAGATCTGGCATATAAAAAAACCTCATCAAATTGCAGCCACATATCTCAACTGGCTGATCAGGGTTCATGTTGTTTTGTCACATCATAACGCAGCTCTCTCACTTCAGCTGTGAGAAGATTTAAGTCCAGTAAGCCTTGTCTCTGCAGAAGCACAATTTCCTTCTCTTCTGAAGGGTTCCACTTAAGTTCTTCCTGCTTACATCCTTCTCCTGCAGCACTGGAGGAGAAACTGAATGGAGAAGAGGGTGTAATGGGTATACAGGAAGCCCTATAGATGTGGATATTCCTGATTTTTTTTGAGACTGTATGAGGCAGAGAACATTGCAGAGAAGTGATATGACTCTGGAGCACTTCAGGGCCAGAAGAGATGGTGCCAGGCTTGGGCGGGTACACAGTTATACAAAGGAGAGAGCTCATGGAGTTACAAGCGTGGACACAAAAAGGTAAAAGTAACTTTAATGTCTCTCTGAGAAAAAGAATCATGTACCCAGAAGCCAGCCATGGGTCTGCTTAAGAGCAAAGCCATCCAAAGAGAATTTGAAGATACCAAGATAAGGCAGAGATGGGTAACCTCTAGTTCCCTGACACCATTTTCCCCCTCAAAAGACTAGAAATCTAATACTTCTGGCAGAAGCTTGAATCACCAAATTGCCTCATTGCAGAGGTTTGCCTGTAAGTAAAAAGTGGAAGGTAACTACCACATATCCTACTTAATTTCGAAAAAAAAAAAAAAAGTGAATTAACATTGAAATGGGACAGGTATTTATAAGAGCCAGAGGACATAGAAAAATAGCTAAAAAGTATTATCCAAATATTCCAGCATTCTCAAAGCACTTTCATTCCTTAGTTAACATCTGCAGCTTCCTGTGAGATTAGCAACCACTTATTTTCATTATTTGTTAATTATGTCATCCAACATTACCTTCTTAAAAGTTAGCTATCTATTTTAAGCATTTTGTCTAGACTCCTGTTGTAGGCAGTGAAGAAAGACAGGTCACTTGCCCTCACTACCTCTCTCCACTGATAGATCACTAATTTTGGCTAATTTTAATTTTCTAATGCAGAAAATTCACTGAAAAAAATTGTACCCTTAGTAATTGGTGAAGCATAAGAAGCCGAAAATCAAGATAGGAAAGCATACTGAAAATAAGATTGGAGAATATAGCATCATTGTTCAAGTTTAAAAATACCTTAGCTGGTAGTTTCTAAGGGATACAAAAAAATAAAATCAATTAAATTCGATGAATAAGTAAATAATCTAAGCAGTAAAAATAATTATAGTGACCAAAAAGCAATGGAGACTGACTAGCTGCCTAAAATTTAGATTTTACTAAGTGTCAAAGGGGAGGCAACTGAAATCTTAGCATCTTAGATCAAACTCTGTTCTGAACTGTATTCATATAACGTTAATTAAGTTATGAGTACTGTATAGGTGTGAAGAGAGAATCTGAATCTTATGTAGTGTGGTGTGAGACCAAACGCTTTGATCACCTGGAAACTGATACGATGGGAATAAAATACAGTTTAACTATGTGATTCTTAAAATTCTTGGAAAATCTGGAAAATGGCTTTTCTTCAAGAGTTGTGCAATATCTGTTTATTGGTAAAAGAAAAAACAAATATATGCCGAAATTTTCAGTTAGCTTTATTGCATTTGGCAAAGGCTGTCCTTAACTGTTTAAGATAGAGCACGCATCCTTCTGTTCTGGCATACGGAAAGGCCAGTACTGGGGAAGGGAACTTTTCACCTGACTGGCACTCCTTGGATCACCAAATGCAGAAGAATGATCTCCAGCAATTTTCATTCATAAGGAAAGTTCATTAATTGCTAGGCTATTTCTTTCCAATAAGTTGGCAGGAGATTCAATAGTTGCACCAAGAGTAGGTCTGTGCCCTTTGGTGCTACTGGTAGGCTATGGTCCTTTACATACTTTGTATATCTTACTTTCCCATTTTTAATCTCCATCAAAATTTAACAGTTCTCCTTTAAGTGCTGGAATCCTGCTACCCATTACTATGGTTACAGTTCCTGAATCTTGACCAATTTCACTTTCTTGTGAACACAGACGTAATAACATTAGCAAATACCACTGTGCTGAGTTCTCATCAAACAGGACACAACATGCTAATGCTAGCTGAGCTGTAATGCATATCTGTGCAATACCAGTGATTACTCTCATTTAACACATCTACAATTTCTGGGCTTGTCCTTTACGATACAGTAAATGAAAAAAAACATATTCAAACTGGGATAAAAAGTATATTTACAAATATAACAAAATCTACATCAGGTTAGCAAAAGATTTCCATAAAGACATTTCTTTTTCATTAGATATTATTTCTTCACACAACAAACTGCAAACTCTTAAATTGTTTTACTAGTATTTACAAAAGACATTTTTTACAAAGCAACAAAATGTTTATATGAAAATGGTGTCCAATAGTCCAAGACTAGAGATGCACTATACTGAGCAGGAAAACAAATACTTGTTATCATATATTATCATATATTTCACATCTATAATCACTTTCACCAGAAGATCTGAAGACGTGTCAGGTGCAATATACTTAACTGTGGTGAGATAAATTAGACTCCTTCTTCATGGGTTCCCGTTTCCTTTTACAGGCACAGAAAGAGCAGAAGGGTAATTTATAGGGCAACGATGTGCAGTGCTCTGACTCAAACGTTATCAGAGAAAAGCAGCACAATTTCTGCTCGTAGCTGGTAACCCATCAAGAGTCTCTTGCTTCATCCCAGCTATGGCCTCCACTACTTTTTAGTCTATGATGTCACAGGGTGCTGTGTGGCAGATATTGTTTGCTGGAAGGGCCACAGGTTTGTGTGGCAAGTCACCTCCATTCAGCAGCATTATGTGTCAAAGCCTGACAGCTGAGTGGAGGACTACGACTTTTAAAAATGAGATTGTGAAAAAAGACAAAAAGGGTTCTATTTCATGCTCACATTTTAGATAATGGTAAGGCACTGTGTTGTGTTTCTTCTCTAAAGCACTTCTGTCATATTATAATATAGTAGCTTTTGGGGGAAAAGACAAAAAGTGGCTAAACAACCTCACACAGCAAAATGCACCGAAGACCCTTGTGTTTTATGTGCAATTAACACATAGTTCTAGATTATCAGTGCAGTAGAGTGTTTGTTTGTGTTGTCTTAGTGGTGAAGGGGCTATGGGTTTGGTTTTGAGGAAATCTGCCCACAGCCTCCCAAAATATGTTGGTAGTCCAGGATTCCTGCTTTGATAACTTTTGTACCCAAGTTTACCATGTTCTCATGTTTTGCATCACTTTCTCAATTCAGTAGATGCACTTTCATTTCAGTGCCACAGTTGTCAACTTCCTCCCTGCTTACTTGTGTGCACCTCAGGGACTTTGCCAAGAGAGCCTGGGGGAATGTGTGCACACATGAGGGATGGATTAAATCAAGAGTGCAAAACTATTAAACCAAACATGCAATATGACTGCTGCCAGCATTGAGATCTGGGAGTGGGTTGATGAGAAGAAGCACAACAGGAAGGTTGGTCTGAAACCATTTTTGTTATAGCTGTGAGAAAAGTATTGCACATCTGCCCCACAGATGGCTGGAGCTGGAACACCATTTCTGAGTGTGAAGAATGCATTGCTGCTTCAATTTAGGATATATAGAGGCTTCAGACTGAAGTGTGACTCTAACACATGTAGCACATACCAAGCTAGTTTTAATCTAAAACTGCATACCATAGGATACAGCTGCCAAGGTTCAGGTTTATGTGCAAGCATACTTTCATCATAGCAAAACCAATGCTCTGGTGTTTTTTGTTTTTTTTTTTTTTCTGCCATGAGTACAAAAGCAGACGACCAGAAGATTAGAGCTAGCCCAGTTATGTCTGCGTGTGCACTAAACCTATGTCCTAGTCACAGCACAGACATAATTTTTCTCTCTCAGTGTACAATGTTGGTATTGCTGACATGAATTTACATAAAATATCCCCCAAACTGCACCATTGAGACATATATGTTTATGTTCAATGAACTCCAAAGAAAAAAATGCAAAATATTATTTCACAATAGATTATTTCATAGAATGTTTTCCAATATACACACATATTAGAAAAAAAAAAAAAAAAAAAGGGAAAAGGTTCATAATGAAACTTTTACGTTGTGGTGTTCTTTTATGTTACAATTTCAAGGGTAGATGTTTGCAACCATGAAATGCCAGACTAGGACACACTATTCATATTAGCAAAATAAAAGGTTATCTTTACCTTGGAAATTATGCAGATGTTGTTGTCTTTGAGAAACAATGGAAAACTTTATGCATGAAAACTTTGGGGAAGAGTAGGAGAGACAATGCTCACAGCTTTTTACTGTGTTCCTGACAAATGTAGGTTTTGTGGATTTTTACTTCTGAGCTACTCAAAACCAACTCATTATTTGATACCCACATAAGAAACTAGGCACTGACATCAGAAGTATTCTGATGGTACAGATAAAATATGGTTTTTTCACTAAAGCTATACTGCTGAGACTTAGGGCTCTCTCTCGCCAGCATATGTCATATGTAGAAAGAAAGCAAGAAAAAACCCAAACTGACATTTTATCATAATTAAAAATTACTCTTGTTTCTCCCATCCACATAGATATTGGAAACACTTTCTAAATATAAGAAAAGGTAAGAGGTGAAGCAGGCTTCAGAAAGCAACTGAAGAATCACATTGCTCTCCTGAAAAGAGAAGTCTCTCTCAGGAATGGGCTGAACAGACTTGCCATGGGTAGCCTAGGCACATTTAATTCTTCCTCAAAGCAACCAGACAGACTACTGGATCTTTGAAGTCTCTTCCCATGCTACACTACTATGATACCTTTATTTGTTTTTATTTGTGTTGAAGGGATTAAGGCTGCTTTTGCTAAGTATTTTACAGGATCTAGAGCAAAGAGAGCTCTTTCTCTGATGAATTAACAGCTTCCTTAACCTAAGCATCTTAGAGTTCAACTACAAACAAGCCTACAGAGATGAGAAAAGTATGAAAAAAGTTCATAATGACAATCACAGCACTCCTTTTGGCTTTTAATAAGCATAACTTAAACATCTTTTTCTTATCTCCTATAAGGCCATCTCTCATTTACCTACAGTAATTGATTGTTAATATAAGAGAACTACTAGAAACACACTAAGATCAGTGCTCATTCTCATCTCCTTTGCAACTGGGTTTCATAATTTTGGGTAAACTGATGAATAAATTCTCCTTCCCTCATTAATCTCACATTTTTCTTTGATATCTACTGTTACATCAGTGTAACTGTATAATTGTTAACACTGATCTAGCAGGAAGAGCCTTCTACATTGGTATGATTTGGAGACTGACACCTTTCCAGAACTTTTGCATAGGTTTTATATACAGCAGAAAAAAGTGCCAAACCTCAATAATACTTCCCCATCCACTTTTCTTGACAGTAACAATGAGATAATAGAGGTACATTTATATAATCTAAATGATTTTCAAATCTTAAGACAACTATGGTCACAGTACAACACATGCAACAGGAACTTTTGCACTTTTCTTCGCTACATTAGGTATTGAGTTATTATGATGAGTTAATGTATGAGATCTTGAATGAATTCTAAATTAAAAATACATTTCCATATGCAGATGAGCAAACAGTTGTTTTGACAAAATGTATTGTAATTTCAGCTTAACATCACTAAAATAACCCCACCAACCCTTTTTCCTCTCATAGTCCCTTGAAATGCAAGAACACTATATATTTTAGCTGTCACCTTAATGGTAGATATTATTATAGGGGAAACAGAGCTAATATCAACTGCTTTTAATTTACACAGGATTTTTTTTTTACATGACGACAGGGATTTTTTCTTCTATAACAATTTTGACTAGAAGACATAGGGCCCTTGCCAAGAAGTCTCAATTATGCTTTTAAAATATAAATCCTAGGAGTCTTGAAATTACAGGGTGTGGGTAGCGATATGTTAAATGTTTTACAAGTGGGGAGAAATTAGTGCATTTTGGCTCATCCTCAGTGCTATTAAGACACAAAACTGTTCTTTTGCTGTAGGTAAAATCTGCTCCTTCCAAAGATGTCTATAAAAACTGGAAAGCATTTTCATCTAATTCTGTGAAAACGGCACTCAGATAACTGCAGAATGTGGAAAATAAAGCAAGCCTCAGAGCCTCACCCAGGACATGTTCATCAGGAGGACATGCTGTAAACACTTCGTAGGATGTTTTGGCTCCTAGAGTAACCATGGGATTATTTGGGGTGTGTCTTAGCTTTACCCACCAAACACATTTCCCATGTGATATTTGGGTGGGGGAAATGAAAAACTACCCTCTTGTCAGGTATGAAACTATTTCCTTTTGTCAGTTTGAGGTTAACTGTGTGCCTTGGTCGTTTGGGTGGAGGACACCAGCAGCTGCATTCAGTCTTGAAGGAGAGGGTATTTCAGTTGGGGCAGGGAGGATTTCTCCACACCTCAGAGTTGTTCATATCAATGCTGATTGGGACAAAAGATGCTATGTCAAAAGCTGGTATAGAAAACTATTCGTAAAACCTGCCTTCAAGCATGGCAAGTTACACTGCAGTTCTGCCATCACTAATAGTGCTTGTTATTGATCAAGAGCAAAACCACTCCTGTATGAAACTAATGTCATCTAGTTTAGCTCTAATCAGATACTGGTATTTCTGTCACATTTGCAAGAATACAAACATTAGTTTATTTTGCCATTATGTGGTGATTTTTATTTTTATTTTTATTTTTCCAAAGGCAAGAGAACAAATTATATCAGCTTTGGTATTAAGATGGAATGGTGAAGATGAACAATACTTACTCTGGTACAAAGTCTGTTGATACAAAGTTAACCCTTCAGACATTTTTTAACAAGTTTGAGCCAGTTGATTGAGCTAGTATAGAACCAGCCGTTTATATCATATGGAATTGCCTGTTGGAATTAGTATCAGAAGCCCTAAAGTCAAGACTTGCTGTCATACACCTATGACCTCACGTAATAAGACACACACAGATCCTAAAGTCCTGTTATTATGGCTACATACATCAATGCACTTCAGAATAACTGACAGACTTATCAGGTAAGTATAGCAAGAGTCACTTTCAGGGTTGCTATTGACACGATGAAATGGGAATATGAAATCTTTCAGGTGCCTCAGGTCTTAGGGCAGTCAGGGAATTTGTTACATTTCCTCTCCTTTCACTGTTCAAGTAGCGCTTAAAACCTAAATGGGTAAGAATAAGACCTAAGCTCTTCATTTTGGCAATCTTTCTCAAAAAAATTTTGTCAACTCTTTCATTTTTCTTTAATCAGCATTAGCAAGAGTATATCCTAGCACTTATCTAACCAAAGCTTTAGCCTTTGGAGTACTATAAGAAAGCAAGGGGAGTTTACAGTTCCCAAGTGAATAATTTTAGACTGTAATCTGTGGGAGATAGGGAATAAATTCCTGTTACACTTCTGAATGCTGAAAGCAAAATGGTCTACAACTGGGATTCTGAAGCACAACTGCAAAATTACAAATCAGCAACAACTTTCAATGCAGCAATGACCTAATTAAAATCAGTACACAGTAGGCTACAGTACTGACATCAGAGGAGCTGATGAATGGTGGCATATGATAAAAATCACCTTCTTCCATTGAACAAAGATTACTGAGCTCAATTCAGGAGTGACTTGGGGAATGTTAGGCATCTGTGATAAACAGATGAGGGTTAAGTAATCCAGTGGTCTTTTCTCTAAAGTCTGTGAATGTAGAACTAATGAGTAAAGATGTGAATTGGATACCCCTAAGTATAGACACTTACCTTAAGTTGAATACTGTTTTTTTTTCTTTTGGGTTTCTTTGTCAAGGTGACATATGCTCATTATTTATAGAAGTACCAGGAATTTACCTGGATATTCCTGTGAATTACCCTGTGAAGCTCAGACAGCAATTCCCAACATTTCTAAGGCTTCCCTAGAGCCAAGGGGAGTTGGAAGTACCATGTACCATCTGTGGATTGAATGCATATCTTATAATCAGAAGCTACTATAAAAATTTGGCATTACCTTCTTTCCCTCCTTCTCCTCAAGGTCACCCAGAATTAGTTTTTGTTGATACCTGTTTCCTAATCTTCTGTTTGGTAGGGCATGTTTTGCTGCCTTGCTCTTGATATTTCACAACAATTCAACAGGATACAACAGGTATTACAAAATCTGTCAAATGAAATTTTAAGGTAACCTGAGAGTTTTCTTTAAGGAGGTAATATCTTGCAATTTGTTTCACATAGGATGTGGCTCTGTACAAGATAACACACAGGGAACAAAGGATTAGGGATTATATGAAAGCTAAAGGATATTATAAGCAACGTGGCCTTTCAGTACGTGACCCCTATTTTTTGTCTTATTATATCTACTTCTGGCATCTGGTAAGAAAGCCACGATCCTGAATCAACAGAGGCGTCTGTGTGTTCCATTCATAAGTCATTAACAGATTCCTAGAATCAAACACATCAAAACAATTTTGTATTTGGTTTTTTTTCCGGACCATCCCAACTAAGCAAAGAACATCTGTTTGTGTTGAAAGCTGAGCTCATGTTTAAGTATAGAGCTAAGCAGCGGTATTAATTTTTAACTTCCTTTATGAAATGTCTCAAAGTAAGCAAAGCCCAGTAATCCAGAAATAACGAAGATAGAGCTTGAAAACTTGGCCCACTTTGTTTCTAGGATGTAAGAGATAAATCTCCAAAGTTACTTCCCACCCTTCAGAGATAAAAAGGTCAGGACACATCCTTTCATTCTGCAAACATGCTGACCCAAAGACAGAGAAACGCTTTAAAAATCAAATGTGAATCACGACTTTTCTTAGGTCATGCACTCAGTTTTTAGGAAGATTTACTGTCATAGTATTCAGATGATCTGACAAAAAATGTCTCACTCTTGTTAATATAAAGACTATCTTTGTTCTGTCAAATGCCCAGTGGCTTGTCTTCCATTTTTCTATTGACCTGTGATATATACTAGTAAAAAAATCAACACAAGACACTTATACACCGAGGGGATATTCTGTAGGAAATTTCAGCAAAAAGCTTTGGGGATTTATGTGTCAGACTAGGGCATCAGCCTCATGTTCTATTGAGGCTTCTTATCTTTATCCCACACTACCTAGTAGAATATAAATCTATAATGGGAGAAGTACCACACATGCTGTAGTTTACAATATCTAGAGAAAACAAGAGAGGCAGAGGAGACATAAAAGGATAATTTTGCTTATACAAAATAGCAGCCTGAAAAATAAAACCAGGAAAACAAACAAGCAGATGGAGAAGGCGAAGTCTGCAAGACACAGCTGTGCAAAGTATTTAAATATCCAGATGCAAAGCAGTTTAAGGGTCAGGGACAAGGAAAGGGCACAGAATGCTCTTAGCAGATCTGTACCATGATTGGATAGTCTGCTTTAAAATTTCAAACATGTTAATGATAACTGATTGTCCAGCTTTCTGTCAGATTTAAATGGACTGTTAGATTTTGTTAGAAATCCAAACTCATGATATTCCTGGGCACCTTTTAATACGAGTTTGTTACTATTTACACAGAAGTACAATAATTAATGTGTAGGGGAAAAGCTTTCTGAATTGGTCCTTAATTATCTTTTAGCAAAAGGAATAATAAACCATTTGTTTTAGAATAGTTAAAATTGTTTTTTGAAGCAGTTACTACCCACAATAATAATTTATGGTTCTACTGTATACTGACTTCATGTAAGGGATTCGAGTGCTTCATGAATGTCAATTAGGCATCTGCAGACATTTATTAGGCACTACCAGTTGCTAGATGATGATTTTGGTCTATCATCAGCTCAAAATACTCCACCTGCCTACTTTGCTTAATATGCTCTAAAGGGGGCTGGAGGAGGGTATCTGCATACTGAAACATAGGAAAGTTGTCTTTTGCTTTAAAATATAGCTGCAATGGAAAGCGTTAACTTAAAATGAGTTCCTGAATGAGATTTTATTACTACTTTGATTATCTTCCTGGGCTTTGGACTCCCTCCTGAGCTGGCAGATGTCCCCTTATGTCACATCAGTGGCTGAAAGACAGATTTTCATTCCTACCCTCAGTCATGTCTCAGGTTCATCAGTCATTTTGGGATCCTGTTCAAAGATACAGATCTGTTCTATAATCCCTCTACAGACAGGTTCAAATGCTTTGAATGCTTTCTTGCTCATGATGCTTCTTTCCCCATCTCCCCCATTGCTTTCCTATTCTGCCTTCATTCTGTTCTGGGTGTGAAACTGCCAATGTGTCTGTTGTGGCCCCGTACCAGCCTGGCCAGAGTCAGGAGGGTCACATTAAAGCCAGTTTTGTGACTCAGACACCAAGTTATTCATCCCTCCTTTGTGGAGGTGAATAATTACATTTAAAATGAGCCCCAAATTCATTTTGGTAAAGTATTCTAATTCCATAAAAGGAGCTTCAGAAGCAAGGTAAATAATAAAAGAGTGCCAGCAGCAATGAAAATGGAGCTAGTGAGTCAAGTGGATACTGTGGTCAAGTGTGAGTGTGCTACTTAAGCAACCATCCTGCATCAGCCTGGCTTCCTCATAGAAGAAAGTTGCAAAACAGAAAAATTATTTGTTTCCTAAATTATGATTTTATAATTAAGGCAAGAAAATGCATTTAGATTGTAAGAATCATATTTCCTATGACTAGAGAGACAAAAAATAGGCCATATGAGAGGATTTTGAACATGCTGTATAAGGACAATCTGATTACCAACAGCAACTTTTAAAGGGTATTAAAATTCTGTTTCAGCAAGATGGTCGCCTTTAGCTTGCAAACTGTTTCTGTAGAACTCTGATATCATTCTTTATTCACACACTGATAAGTTTACCTCAAACAAGGAACTATGTTTTCCAGTTTCTTAAGGACTTTTTTTCCATGCTGCCATTACAGGTGTGTGTGGGACACTAGAGGCCTGCTTCTCACTTTTCAGGGTTTTTCCTTACATAGAAACAGGAGGAAGTCCTGACACCCTAGTCACATCCTTAGGCCTTAGCTTTCATGAAATGCCATACAAAATTTTGTTTGTCATACAAAAATCACACTCATGAAAGCTATTTTATCACTAGGCAAGTTTGGTTTAGATGGATCTGACACAATTAACATCATTGTACTGTGGATGGCTGGGAAGGCCAATTCATAAAAATTATTAACGTGAAGAGCATCAGCAGAGTCAGACCATGTTTTATTATTTTATAGACTGAGTTTAAAATTTGTAAGCTTTTCTGGGCCAAGGGAGATTATATTAGAGATGTTTCACTAGCAGTGTCTTAGTTATACCAGAATGGCACTAGCCTGTTCTGTATCTTTGTAAGGGCAGCAGTTGGTCTGTAGAAATTGTATGAAGGCTGTATAGCACCTAATGTTATTCCAGAAAACTGGAAACTTCCTCGTGGTTTAACACAGCATGGAAAGCCACTGCTGCGTGGACAGGGGAGGGCTGGTGGAGTGCACTGAGTATCTGGGAGAAAGCACTGCTACCATCACATGGCCTACCAAGATCCCCTCACATTTAAGGGGTGCCAGTCTTGTCCCAGGCTGGAACTTGCAGCACCACTCACTTGTCTTTGCACCACATATTGTAGTTCTCCCCACAAGCTACTTTGGCCAGAAACCTGAGGTCAGAGACAGTGCTGCAATGCAAAAGTCACCTTCAGCCTGGCTCATCTCTGGGCACTGCTGCTCCCCCAGCACAACACAGACGTCCCAGCCCTCCCAGCATAGGTGTGCTCCTCCTCCACAGCTCACAGTGGGATGCAAACAGGTGCAGTTCAAGAGCTCCTGCTCTATATGTGTAACTGCAGCATCATTTCCTTGTTATGAAATGAATCATGCTTTCATTCTTCAAACTGCTAAAAAAAAAGGAAAAGGAAAAGCATGACTTTAGAAAAAGAAAATTAAAAGAAAAAGGAATTAAGCAACAGCGAAAGCTCTGCTGAACATGGAACCAATTATTACTTTACTGGATACGCAAAGAAAACATATCCACCAAGGGAAAATAAAACACATACATAATAGTCAAAGCTACCTCAGAACCTGTAGATTTATTGTTTTGTTTTGTTTTTTTTTTTTCATTCTTAGAATCCCTTGGAACCTACCTCTTTTTCTCCTGTTTCCTGTCACTGCTGTAACAAAACTTTTTGACAAGCAAACAAGATTTCTTTTGTTGGACTGAAAACTTCATTAATGATTTAATTTTTTTTCTTAGAAAAATCTGCAAGCCAAATATTGTTTTCAGAGCCTTTGCTTCCTACATCCTCTCCCCTCCCCAAATCCTTTTTTCCTGAGAGACATCCTTGTTCATGGTAGCCTACTGTAAAGAAAAGAAAGTTAATATCAAAGGAATTGCTTGAAATACAGATGATGACAGACTTCTTAATTTGCAACACTTAGCAATGTCTTTGCATGCACATAATACTTTTGCACCCTTCATTAATGTGTGGAAACTAATAATCCTTTGGAAGGGAAAAAAATAAAAAAAAAGACAAAAGGAAAAACACAGAAGTTCATTACTTAAAAGAGCTTGGAAGCTTGTAAGGTACTTTTTTTCTAGAAGCTTGTAAGGTACATCCTGTGCTTTTCCAAACATGATCTGTGTATGCATCTCACTGGTTTCTTCCAGCAGATTTTGGTATCTTGCCCCTTGCAGATTTTGTGTTTGAAAGGTTTTATAATCCACCTCTCCATATGTTATCACATATTTCCTGATAGTATTTCTTTTTTTTCACAACATACCCAGAAGACTGCTTGGGGGCCTCCTGCTTTTTGATCAATCTGTCATATGTTTTGCTTTCATCCATTCTTATTTGGGAGTCTGTTTTCTTGTTCATTTTTAATTGTTTCCATTCATGTTTTTTTTTTACAATTAAAAAGAGTATTGTAAGGACAGACAGAAAGGCATATTTCATCAACTCTGGATCCCTCCACCTTTCTCTCTCCACATCCAGCTGGGCTCCATTTTAGCTAACTACCCCAATCTTCCACAAGGACAAGACAAGACAATTTGCAGTCACAGCAAAACTAGCTGACCTTAACCTGCATATTCAGGTTACTGCTAGTAGTCTAGCAGCAACAATAGAGGATGCTTTACCATGATGCATTATGATGCATCATGACAAAAAGAGGCATAATTGCAAATATAATTATTATTATTATTTGACACCAGAAGCGGCAAAAACAAAGCAGGAAAAGATAAAAGAAAAAAAAAAAAACCCAAAAAGTAAATGAAGACTTTTAAAATAATTTTTGCTCAATATATTTTGGTTCTTTACAAAATGTGGCTTGTGTTATTCATCACTAATATTCTCACCTTTACTCTGGTGTGAAACTTGCATCTTCTTCCTCCAAAAGCTACTTGAACTAATTTTTCTATCATGACAGAAGGACACCTTGCCTAGATAAGACTCAGTGGAGGTTGTGAGTATCTCTCAATTTATGAATTTATTATTTGTGGTGATTCATCATGGAGAAAATAAATGATGACTTGTACTGAAGTACATGAATTAGGGTTAATGTACATAGCAACATGATGTTGCTGTTATGCTTCTTCACTTTCCCCCTCCTGTCTGTTCTACTCATTCATATTCAGTCTTAAGCTGGCAGCCTCATGATTTGACACAGTGGTTGTACGAGACTAAATATAGTGAGATGTCAGCCTTATCCAAATCTGACTGTTCTAACTCACTGCAAATAAATAATAGAATCAGCAGTAACTTAAAAAAGTGGGCAGGATCCTGTAACATAGGAATGTAATTGCACTTTAATTATAGGCAGGGTGAAATTTAATTTCATTTAAATATAATTGTTCACTACACATATGACTGCATTCCAGCTGTCTATTGAGGTTGTCTTTATATTTATTGGAGAAAAAGAGTCACTTAGAGGCAAAATTATGAGCCATTTTAGGGTAAGAGACATCACTCCCTCTGAAAGAACAAGAAGAATTTCATTGTGATGGAACACAGATGAGTTCGGGGGTTTCTGCCTCACTAAGCTCATGTTGTATACATGTGGAAGGCACATCTCTAGGAGAAATTAGATACTACTATGTAGATCATGCCTCAGATAGAGATTTCAACGAGGTTATGAATATCAGCTTCTGATCTCATGGTCATGAAGGTCTTGATACTGATGGAAAGGCTTTGAAAAATCTTTCTGTGATTAGATGTAAGACTATCACAAACTTATTAGCTGGAGAAGAAGAAAAGAACCTCTTAGAGTAATTGGGTTCCTTTTGGACTTGATGATCCTAGAGGTCTTTCCCAACCATAGTGATTCTATGATATTCCTAGGAACAGATAGTCTAATACTTCAAGTTGGGCTGAATAGACAATGCATTATTTAATAACTAAAATAATTTTCATTTGGAAATGTATGTCCTCAGAGATCCTTTTTTTTTTTTTTCTTTTATACTAGATAAGATTGACAAAACATAATTGACGCAATCTTTGCAATTATAGCAGTACTTTGTGAAATGCAGAAAGAAAAAAAAATGTATTAGGCTTACATGAGTTTTCTCTCCTCAATGTGGAGTTCTGGTTGAGACAAAACTTCATAGTTGGGCTTGTGGATGTCTGCAAAAGCTGTGGAAATCAAAACTGTTGTGAACAAGGAGCAGATATTACTATGAGAGCTGTCTTTTGTCCTTCAACCTTTTCCAGGACTTGTGTTGCATTTGTGGCAAAGTAGATATCAGCAGATCCATACAGAGGATCATTAATTATCCTTTGTTTAGCCTGTTCCTGGAATAACATCTTTGACTCTCTCTGTCAGATTCACAAAACATACAGAGGGTCGTTTCAGAGTCAGGCTATTAAGTGTGTAATTTCATTTTGGGATTAGAAGAGTCAGTTAAGAGTAACTCTGCAAATTCAATACAATCACACTATCGTAAAAAAAAAAAAAATTGATTTTTTAAATGGTAATATTAATCTTACTAATATTTTCACATTTATTTGGATCTAAATTAAACTATTTTGAATTTAGCACCCCTCAATGAAGATGCTGCTGGTCATTGGAACCTTCTGAAAATCTGATCCTAAATGACAATGCATTTTCTGACTATATCTCTCCTTTTCCTAGGCTGACAATAACGGTGGTGGTGCTGTGGGCCATGAAGAACAGCAGTTTCTTAAGGAATTCTTTCCTCTTATCTGCAAGTGACATTACTGCATTTCACTTACTACTATGTTTTTCTCTAATCACTCATATTATTTAACAGGAATATGGGAATGGTTGAAAAGATGCAAATTAAAAGTGCATGATAGCCATATAAAGACAGGGAGTAAAAATCACACAAGAAAAGAAAGATACGTAGCTTTGATTTCACCCTTTAATTAATTGCATTGCCCAAACCCACAGCTGAATACCATGAAAGAAGGCTTAAAAGTGATTGTGTGATGACAGTTATGTAGCTATTACTCATTTATCCCAAAGCAGAAAACCTATGCTCTGCAACAGCTTTTTCTAATGTATTTTCTATTATACATCTCTGCATTGTAAAATGAAATAGCCACAATGGCAGCAAGTTCCAAAATATAAGTAAAATCTTTACAGACATATTTTCTTGAGCCTTAAGAAAGGATGCCCATGTTCTTTCTGCAATACTTTGTTAATTGAGACCTACTCAGAACTTTTCAACAAAAAAATAAAACCTAGATTTTCACTCATTGTTTAAAAAACTTATCTGAAGTGATGTTTTTAAAAAGGATTAAATGAGAATGAATCACTCTGAAAATATTTGTTAGCTTGAAAACATAAAATGTTGGTTTGAATTTGCTTTATCTTTTTGTGGATTACATATGTTAAGAATTCTCTTATTACCGAGAACTCTAGACTTAAAGCAGCTCAATCTGCAGGAGAGTTTAATGCAATTTTAATCCTGTGGGTTAAAAATTATGTTACATGTTCAGTCTGCTAAAAAGTCCCTCAGAATCAATGATGTGGGGTGGTAACAAGAGGCAAAACACCACGTATGAGGCATCTGTGAAATGAAGGCCATTTTCCATGGACAGTTGTAAGGCTGGATATAGGACATGTTTGTGTAAACTACAGCCCAAATCTACCTCTAAATTCTGGAAATATGTAATTAATTATGCATACTGCTTTTTCTAAGATTTCATCAATAAAACCATTATACATATTTTTTTTCAGCTTATCTAGACCAGTTGTACGAAAAGGCACTTAGGTTAACCTTCATAGATTAGGCTACAGGAAAGTGTAAACAAAGAAGAATTGGAATAATTTAATATCATTCATATGTACAATTATAGATGTACCTTATTCTATAACGTGCTTGGCTACCTGGGCACTTCTACAGAGTTTTCAGAAGGTAGTACATGATAAGAAGGTAATTTCTTATGAAAGTAAACCACATAGGCAGTTTAGTTAAATTAGCCTGAACTTTAATATTTTATTCCCTTAGTTCCTTAATACTTCAACTGCATGAATAATATGTAGTAGTAACCCCAAGAGGAAATTTAACAAAAAAAAAGAAAAGAAAAGAAAAGAAAAGAAAAGAAAAGAAAAGAAAAGAAAAGAAAAGAAAAGAAAAGAAAAGAAAAGAAAAAAGAAAGAAAGAGAGAAAGAAAGAAAGAAAGAAAGAAAGAAAGAAAGAAAGAAAGAAAGAAAGAAAGAAAGAAAGAAAGAAAGAAAGAAAGAAAGAAAGAAAGAAAGAAAGAAAGAAAGAAAGAAAGAAAGAAAGAAAGAAAGAAAGAAAGAAAGAAAGACTAAATAAAATAAAATAAGGGGAAAGTGAAGATAAGGTTTCTTCCAGATTCACACAAAACTGAATGACTTTTCACAAAATGTTTCCATTTTGTGCTTTTTCAGGAAAAATGTTTGATCAAAATGTTTAGACATATGAACTTTTTGTTCCTTCTCTTTTTCCCCTTAAGGTTTCACTCTTTATTTCCCTAATATTTTGCTGCAGAAATGGAATAATGGTTCTGCTGTTTCTGACAGCAAAATAAATTCTACAAGGTAGAAAGGAGAAAAGAATCACAGCACCTCAGAAAAAAAAAAAAAAAAAGCATTTACACGTGGTGCCAAAGAGAGGAGCTTTGAGGTTTCCTTCTGGAATCAGGAACTGCAGGGAGATGCAGCTGTCTCTGGGGTAGCAGCCTCACAAGGGCAAGTCATGGACTGGAGCTGCCTGTCCCCTTGACTACAGAAGCAGCTCACAGCATCTCCTCCACTAATTTAAACATCTTGGCTGTGCACTTGTGGTTC
>NW_008591357.1:24506-53994 GCF_000691845.1 Merops nubicus
AGGGGCTTGACTCCTTTTGTTTATGTGGCTTCACTGGTCAATGAAAGTGACAAAAAAATGCTTATGTGCATGTCTAAAACACATACAGCATCTGATATGAAGTTGGACAAATCCTTCTCATCCTACCTCATAACAAACATGTTACATCATCATGCTCAACATTACTCTAGGGATGAATTCTGAATGTGAGCTCATATTCCCCAAAAATCAGTAAAACTACAAATGTTCAGAGGATTAGATTTGCAGTTTCATCTATTTACATCTCAGTTAAAATACAAACCCATCTGAATTTGTCTGATGGGAATATTGAGCATCACTCACTAGTTCCATAATTTGTATTTTATTAAATTCTGTCAAAATATGATTTATGGCTAACCCAAGACAGCCTTGAGACATCAAAGCAGAAATCTTTTGTAGGTGTTATATTACAGACGTTAGTCTGAGTTTGTTTCTCATGTTCACAATCCGTAATTTGCATGAGAATAAGCACTCTGATTTCAGTTAATTGATATGTGCCTCTAACTGTCACATCAGTCTTCTCTGTGGCATAGCAGACACCTTCAATAGCTCAGATGTCATCCAAAATAATGTTCAGATGTGCAACTGTGCTTTAACCTGCCACCAGTTTCAGCCCACTGATGGGGGAGATTTAAATTCAAGGGTTCCCTTTATTTCCTCAGAGACTTTAGAAGAACTATACTGATCTAAACATGAACTAAATACTTCACACTATTCCTGAGCACACAAGCAGAGTTTGCTAACGTAGAGAAGATAAGAACAGTAGGACTGAGTGTGAAAATAGAGAGGGTAGGATGTCCCAGGCTGAGATATTATTTGGTAAGGATGAAAAGGGCCTTTTTGAGTGTTCAGGGAATCAGTCAACTCTAAAGTATAGAATGAATAGTAGTCCATTTTTAATTACTCGTGCTCTAGCATACAGTATTTGAAATTTTCTACATGCCATCTTCTAAAAGTGGGTTTCTGAAAGAATTATCTCTCTATGTGCTGTAAGTATCCAATTAGAGGCAATTGCTTGATTCCTGAATACTTTTGATCAGCCTTTGGTAGTGGTCCACTTCTGAATTCCTCAGGAGCTTTCAGCTTCATTGACAGTCTAGAAATAATGCCTCAGTAGGATGCCACTTGGTGTGCTGAGCTCTGATACACCCTCCATTCAGGCACCTGTACTAGACATTATCAGGTCACAGCAAGGCTCTTTTTTTCAACAGCAGTAAAGCTGGATGAAAAATAGGAGGACTGGAATTGTTAAGCACTTTCCAAAGCTTCAGCTTTTCAAAGTCAAACAGATGAGTTCTGTCTTCAGAGAATTCTGGTGTCTTGCAGAAATCAATAGAAAGCTCTAGTTTTTACCTTTTTATATGCTGAAGAGATTCAAACAAGAAGTATTCATGATGTAACATAGATACAATTCTCTTTTAAAAGGAACTTACAGAATAAGCACCACACATCTTCCTAGAAGAAGGTGATTTACATCTTTGTCTTAGAAACAAGTGAGGAGGATTCTGCTTTTCTTTCAGCCATTAGGAAAACAGTGGGAATAACAATAACATTTTTTTTTATAGTCAGATGGAGCAAGTCAATACCATGCCCAGTGAAATGTCAGAGAACCACATTTCCTGCATTTTCATTCTGTAGTTTTTTCCTTCTTCTGAAAGACTCTGGTGATAAAGAGGATGGGAAAATATATAGTTCAGCAGTCATCCTGTTTTCAAAAGGACAATTCTGGGCTAAATATAACAGCCTACAAATCAGAAGAATTCCAAGACTTCTGACAGTAGACTGATGCTTTTTTTTACCTTCAGCTGATAAGGAGATACTGCTTGCAGAATATTAAACACCCTCTAACTTGGATATAGCACCTCGGCTGCAACCTCAGTATTGCACATATCTGAGTTCACTTAGTGTTTTTAAGGGAAAAGGCAGATCATATGTGAAGTCCCTTCCTCTGGGGAAAAATAATAAAGAAAAAAATCAGTTGTGTGTGGCAAACACCACACTGCATGTCTTTGAAGACTAAAATTAGTTAAGCAACCATCCTTTCAGAATTTAATGTGGTTTTGGAGTTTCATCTTTTGGAAATGTAGTCTTTGAAACAGCATTTTTTTTTTTTTTTTTTTTCAGTTGCCTTTTTTTACCAATGACAAGCCAAACTAAAACTTGTTATTCTAAAAGTCTTGCAGGACTTTTCAATGCCATAGTACTTAAAAAACAAAACAGAACAAAACAACCCCCCCAATATTTTCCTATTTTCCTTCAGTTTTCTTAAAGTGTGAATGCTATATCATGTACATTTGTCAGGTGTTTGTTAAAACTGTATTTATCTGGGCAGCCTGATCTAGTGGGAGGTGTCCCTGCTCATGGCAGAGGGGTTGGAACTGGGGGATCCTTGTGGTCCCTTCCAACCCTGACAGATTCTGATCTGTTTTAGCAGAGGACTTTAGAGCCCTAATGGCTCAATGGTTGGACTTGATGATCTTGAAGGTCCCTTCCAACCTAAAGGATTCTATGATTCTATGATTCTTCAATTTTCTGGACCTTCTGGGACAGTTCCTCCACAGCTGAGACACAGGCCCATAGGGTGGTAGAGGCACTTCCTTTGTAGTCCTGCAGCTGGCCAGTCATTTTACCCACTGTTTGTCCATGGCTATTTTTCTAGAACACTACTGCCAATGAGTTGGTATATGATGGTGGCACACTTTGTAGGAACTTCTGCCACATGGGTGGTATGCATTTTACTTCATGTGGGTGACTGTTCATCATTCTGGTCATTATAAATGATCTCCAGCACAGCCAATTCTCTCAGGTACTGAATACCTCTCTCCATGGTGGTCCACTTGCCTGGGTGACATGTAACAACTTCTTTGAAAGGGTACCTTTCATTTACATTTGACCAGAGTCACCTCCAAAGGCTGAGGGCTTGTGTCTGTTTTCCAGTCGGCTTGTCAATGCCCCCTTCCCTGACAGGGAGTCCAGCTGCTTGGCCTCCTTCCCCTTCAGTTCCAAACCACCAGCCCCAGTATCCCAACATCAGAGCAACCAGGAAATAATCTGCTCATCAGGTAGATGGCTGAAATCCTTTTACATATCTTGCATCTTCCTCAGGGCTAGGGATCAGGTCATCACCTCTGTTTCTTCCTCCTGTTCTCATGATGGCCCTGGTTCATCTTCATCCCTCACTGTGTAAACTGATTTTTTGTGTGATTTTCCTTTTTTGTACAGGGGTGATTGATCCTGGCACAGGTTGGTTGTCCCATTCAGCTGCAGCTTCTGCCAGTCTGTTTTTATCCAGAGACCTCCTCTTCCCCAGAGGGCACTGAATAGTGTTGACAAGGACTTGGTAGGCATGGGCAAGACCCCAACACATTGCAGTGATTTGTGTGTCTCAGGAACTGCCAGGTTGATAACATATTTTTTTTGAATATGGTACTAGCTTGTCGTGACCTCGCACTGGTTCAGGGGCAAAATTCCAAAACATTAGAGGTGATCACTGGCCTAGGGACTTGTCCTTACTCTCTGACACACCTTGACACTCATAACTATCCAATCATGGGCCAGATCTCTGGGTGACATTCTTGGAAAAGAATTGTATAACTTTAAACAAAACTTGGCAAACATTCAGAAAATGAAGTACTGAGAGCATGCTGGTCTGGACGTTCCAAGGATAGCCAAAATTCTCAAAAGCTGAGAAAGTCTCCTCCCCTGTCTCACTCACAGATTGTGTGATATCACTAAAAACCATCAAGGCTGCATACACATCCCCATTTAACCTCACAGTCAGTGACATAATCATATTGTAAGTTGCCAGCATCCAGTTAAGCAACACAAGACTCCTGACTCATTTCCCAGACATGACAAACACCATCACAGGGAACACATATGGGACATAAGGATTAATATAACACCACCATGGAAACAAATGGGCTGACATTGTGGCCATGCACTATTTAACTAAAACATAAAAAATAATATGTAACAAAATTGTTTAACACGCTTTGGTCAAATTTTGCTGTTATCTCAACCCTCTGGGCTCCACACTGGGTGCCAAAAAGGACTGTTATTGTTTAGACCCTGCTGGGAGCTGAGCATCATCTGGCTGCTCAGTCACTGCACCCCCACCTCCCAAATAGGAAGGAGAAAAAGGGGAAAAATATAAAACCCTGTGGGTTGAGACAGGAGAATTCAACACAACATTACAAAAGGAGCAATAAACAACAATAATTACAATAACAGTAATGAAAATATATATTAAGCAAGAAAATGGTGCCATGACTCCAGACTGCCCAGTGAAATATGCACCTAGCCCAGCCCACCCCGGCCCTTATGTCATGGGCATGACATCAGTATGGTATTGAATCACCTATTGGCTGGCTGGGTTGTCTATTCTGCCTGTTCCTCTCCCAGCTTCTGTCAAAATTTAACCCTATTTAGCCAAACCCAGGAGAGTAACAAAACCCATTTTGTGGGAACACTTTCCTAAATTCTCAAAATATAAGTGGAGGACACATTTAGCAAAAACCAGATGTGTTAAAATGAATGATTGGGTAAGACCTTTTAAAATAAGTCTGTGTTGGCTTAGCCAGCATACCTACACTTTGTTCTCTGACATCTGGGTTTCTCTTTGTGATGTAGTGGCAACCTAGTGTTCAAAACCAACTCCTGTTATAAACAAGTTTAATTTGATGAGTCATATGCTATTAAATGGTTTGTTGTTTTGTTTTCTTTTTAAATTAATCTACCAAGGTAATATGAATAGACTCTTCCCCCAGACAGAAGTGTTATCTTTTTCCTAATGTAGAATCTAAATAGGTTTCTTCATTCCTTGCATGTTTCTCAGAGGAGTGGAAATGTAAAAATAAACATTAATACACAAAAGAATTAAATCTCTGTAAGACTTTCTTAAATTCTTTATTTTGCAGTAGCAGTTCTGTCATCTCATCCTAAGCACTGAATACTGTAATGTGTCCTTTACACCAGCAAAGTACTGAAGTACATGAGCAGTTGCACTGATTTGAGAAAGAGCTTCCTGAATGCTAGTACATTTCCAATGGGGCCACTTGTGTATTTAAAAACATACATGACTATAAGTGCTTTTCATATCTGAGTTTTGAAATGTATATTTTTATTTTGTAATCTGCATCCTTAATTAGGCTATTTAATGAATTTTCCTGGATTTAGTTATAAAAGAAAGTTGTTTCCCCATATTTTCTACAAGAGAAACCTGAGCCTGTTTTCCCAGAAAGGAAAAAAAAAAAAGAAAAATAGAAAGAAAAAGAAGTGTCAATTACAGGCTAGCTTCCCTAGAGCAATACTATATTTGGTCAAGCTCAATGACTCATCTTTCCTAGAAATACTACAGTGATATCATAAAGTCCATTTCTTTTGTGTTCCTTTCAGTCTCCCAAGCACACAAGGAATTATTTTTTCTGAAAGCAGATTTCTAATGCAACAGTTTCATAGTGCATTGGACACGTAGCAAAGCAAGGTGCAGCTTTTCTGTCACTGTAGCAATTTCAAGTCTCTGTTTTCTCCATTGGTTGAGCCAAAAGTTGTAACATCAACTCCAAAAATAGCCCGTGTTACCTGTGTACAAAGGTCTAAAGTGAAATTTTGTGAAAAAAAAAAAAAAACAAACAAACTTTTTTTTTTTTAAACATTCTTCAAAGTTACTTATGTATATTTTTCACTGTGTTTGTTTAAAAAAAATCCCATCTCTCAAGCAAAAAAATTAACTTGAAGGCTGGATTTTAGTTTTTCATTCTTTAATTTAGTACATCTTAAGCTTGTATACAGAGGCATTCTGGGATAAAATACCAGCTTCCATGGTTTTCCCAGGACTGGGTATACATAACTGCTAGAAGGAACAGGCTGCAAAGCAGTCCTTTTACCAGGAATAGAAAGAATAGTCTGGGAATATTTACTATTATTCTTTAAAACAGGTCAGAAGTCCTCTAGCAGTCCTCCCTTTGTTACTGACCTTCCTTTGTTACTGAAGACGCCATTGGAGCCTGAGTAGAGCAGTGGGCACTAAGGAGATAAACTTTGTGCAACTGATAAAGACAATTATCTGACTGTATCTGTCTGGATTCCCCTTGTGCTTACTTGCTGAGAGAGGAAAGACACAACAGTCAGTGATAATGGGGAGCACGTATCCAGGAATTCAGTGAGTGTCCTTGGAGTCCTACTGGAACTGAAGTTACAGCTGCAGCCTGCAGCAGTAGAACTGTAAGGTACACTTAGCAGGGGGGGAAAAAAAGGATTAGAGCCTGGCTGTTTGGCAGAACTTTGTGTCTTGTTCCAAGTCAGGCCCATTGCTTTGAAAGACAGTATCTGTCATTCTGATAATTATGAGTCTAAAAGGTACAACAAAATCAGCAGATGAAACGTTTCCTGAGGTTTTGAGAAGTAGACAGAATAATCACTTTTCAAGTGCCACTAGTGAGTGAAGATTTTTTCAGCATCCACTGATTTATTCAAGCTGAGAACAAATGTGTTTAGTAAAAGAAAGATACTGAAGATCTTAGTGCTGCAATAATGGTGTGGAACGTGGGATGTGTGACTGCTGTGATTACTGGAGGTCAAACAAAAAGCACAACGTGGAGCACTGTGGAAACTCAACTGCTTATAGTTTGGGAAATAATCTCATTATATTAACTGTTGTCAATTCTGTGATAAATATTGTAGAGTCCACAAGAAGTTAGGACCCTTAGAAAATGTGCAGGTAAACAAAGAAAGCACAGTCAGTGTGAGATAAGGGTAATGCCAGAAGACTTCAGTGTCATCAATTTACAGATGAGTGTGGAGCTTGTGGGTAATACAGAAGCAGTAGTGTAGCTGACAACAAATAGTTATATGGATTCCTTTATAAGGGTAAGAATCAAGACAAAATATAGAACATGATAAGGACCTTTTTGATCTATTCTGTCACAACAGAGTTATTAATGTCTAGTTAACAGGGAGATGTCTCAAAAGCAACTGAGATTTTGGTGCCTGCAAAAAGCAACTATTACAGAGAAGATTATATAACTGTAGATGACATGTGCTATAAACATCTATATTGTGTTTGTATCCTCATGAGCAACATTACTTAGTAGTGAACAACCAAGAAAAAGTCTGTTGAACTGGCAAACAGAATAAGATTTAAATTCTTTAACTGCAGCCACTGAGGTATTAGGAAGTGGTCTAATTTAACTGGTTTCTAGTTTATCTCTGCAGCTAATGCAGAAGAAAATATTTAAGTCTGGGAAAAGGACTTAATGCTTGTAGATGCCTGTCTCTTTCCATTGGCAGTGGCTGATAAGCCATATGGGTGTGCTGCCACTCAGAAGAACCTGGAAAGTATGGAAAAATGGGCAGAAAGGAACCTCATGAAGTTCAAGAAAGGAAATGGTAAGTCTTGTGCCTAGGGAAGAATAACCTCATGCACTAGTACATGCTGGAGACTGGCAAGAAAGACTTCTGGAAAGAAGATTTGCAGAGAAGGCCCTGAGGGTCTTGGTGGACAAGATAGACCATGTGCCCTCACGGTGAAGGAGCTCAAGAGCATCTGGGCTGCCCTAGGCAACATGCTGCCAACAGGACAAGGGAGGTGATCCTTCCTCTCTGCTCAGTACTGGTGAAGCCACACATGGAATGCAGTGTCCACTTCTGGGCTCTTCAGTACAATAGAGATACAGAGATACTGGGGAGGATCCAGCAAAGTTCTGTTGAGATAAATAAGGGACTAAAGCACCTTTCATACACAGCAAGTCTGAGAGGTGGGACTGTTCATCCCAGAGAAGAGAAGGCCCGTGGAGGGGCATCTTACCAATGTGTACAAGTACCTGCTTCAGGGAGAGTAAAGGAGGCGGAGCAGGCTCTTTTCGGTGGTGCTCTCAGGATGAGAGGTTATGAACTTTCTAGTGAATAGCAAACCAGTAGATTTTGTTTAAAAGTAAGAAAGAAATTTTTGCTCTAAGAGTGGTCAAACACTGGAACAGGCTGTTCGGAGAAGTTATGGAGTTTCTTTTGGTGGAGATATTGAAAACCTGACTGGTCACTATCCTGGGCAACATGTTGTAGATGACTCCGCTTTGACCAGGGAGGGTGGAGTAGGTGATCTCCAGAGGTTTCTACCAATCTCAACTGCTTTGTAATTCTATGCAAGGAGCTCCTGCCTCTCCCAATAACTAACTGGAATGTTGAACTTTTAAAAATTAGGGAAGATGGCTTTCATGATATCTTCAGCTTTGGAAAAGCAAACAAACAAAATCTGGACAAAGCAACTGATAGATTCTGTATTTTTCCTGTAACTTTTGAAGACATGAAGACAAAAATTGATCATGAAGAACAGATTAATACAGAATTTTCCAAAGTTTCTCAAGCATCTCAAGCACCTTAGCATTACTAAAGATGTTTTCTAATCTTGATCCCCTATAAAACTCTGAGCTTAACTGGATCACATGCAATGCTGCAAAAGAATCACTAAAAACAAGGGGGCCATTCATATTCACGATGATTTCTGTGCTTACTATTAACCATGCATCTGCATGTACTTTGCATGGAACAGAGTGAATAATTTCTGGGTGAAAATATTTATCCAAAACCAACCCAGGATAGACTTAGCTATGATATTTACTAAATATCAATGTACAGAGGCATGTATGTTTTCAGTTTGCATGTGAAAAGAAGATACTACTGAAAACTTGCTGAAATACGGCACTACTGAAATTAAAAATATTTTTAGAAATGAGTTAGTTGGACTAGAATAGTTAAAGAGCTGGTCTTTGCCTCTGTGCATGTGTAGATGAATGTTAGTTCTTTCTTGATGTTTCCTTTCTTTTATATTTTGCAACTAATTAGTGTGTACTGATGCCCTCTCTCATTACAGAACCAATTCTCCCTGCTTTCATACCACCTATCATATTTAATTCAGTTTTAAATACTTTTGTTTGGCCAGGGTAAATGCTTGCCACTGCAACATCTTAATTTCCTACCCTCCTCTGAACCACCCATGCGCTAGAGAAAAAAAAAGTCTATGTGGTTTTATCTTCATTTGCAAAAGCAGCTGGCCTCAACCTGTTCCTATGCTAAGCATTTCATTTCATGCTGAGAGTGTTGCTCCACTTTTGTTTTATCATTCTAGGCTCTAAGAGGCTCCCAATAGACTGCAAAAATTCCAACAATGCAATGGAAGGAACCAGCTCCTTAACAACAATCTAAATGCCTTCAGATGTCACTTTCCGTCTGTAGCACAGCATGAGGCTTTAGAGCTTTCTGGCAATTAAAACAATGCTATTAAGGGGCATGTCAGATAAAGTCTGCCATGTCTTCACTATCTGAGGCCTCATTACCTGCATTGTTCAAAGTTTATCATACTGTCCGCTTTGAAAAGAGGGATGCCCAAGCCTGCAGTTACTTATCTAATGCTTGAAGCCTGATAAAGCTTGTTTTTCTTTAACAATTCATTCAGTAGGAAAGAAATTTTTGAGATTTATAGTATTCATATTTACATTTTTTCAGTCTTTTCCAATGACAATATGACTGTTTTCATGTGTTTTTTTTTTTTGTTTGTTTGTTTGTTTTTTTCGCACCAAACCATAAACAACATAGTTTTAGTTGTTCTGTTACATGATGATGGCAGCCCCCCACCTCAAGCTCTCCAACAAGGGGTTTGATCCCCTCATTTCTTGCTTACCTGCATCAATGCTGGACTAGGGGAGCCTTGAGGTTTACTTCAGTTCCCTTACATGTAGTCTGTAAGGTTTGGGAACCAGCAACCTGTTCGCAGCACTGCAGCAGGGAAAGGAGTTTGCTGATGGAGCAGCAAAGACATGACTTTGAAATGCTGCACAACTGTGTGATGGTAGTGAATCAAAAAAGCAGATAAAAAATAAATTTAAACACTGAAGAATAATGGTAATGTTAATAAGTGTAACGTACATTGGGAAAAAAAAAATAATTGCCTTTGCAGAACATAATTGGTAATAGGCTCTGATGTAGCTGTTACTACCAAGAATAGGGATCTTGGAGTGTCTGTAGTCAGAAATGTAGACCTCAGGTCAGTTATCGGCAGCACTCAGAAACTGCATGACACAAATTATTTGGAACAAAACCAAAATCGTTTAAGAACAAACCAAAAATTTGTCTCTCCTCTCTTCTCTCCCCTTTCCTCACCTCCTGTGCATCCCCTTGCCCTCCTCTCCTCTCCTTTGATAGGTTATAGTCAATGGAAAAAAACCCCAAAATTTTAAAAGCATGGAGAAGAATATTTTCTAGCTCTCATACAAGTCCTAAGTGTGTTATGAGTGTACAGCCAGAAAATAGATGACTGAAGAGGGATATATTAGTTATCTTTAAACTGCACCCAGAAAAATTAGTCAAGAGTCTTATAGTATCAAAAGTAGAAGGAACTATATGAGGTTACCAGGCAGCAGGAATAAAAGAATCTGGAAAAGGTTCTTGTTCACACCACATGTATATAAACTGTGGGACACACCTCTCTGATTCACTGTGAGACACTGTGATTGTCAAACATTAAACACGGGATGACAACTCAGGCTCATGGAGTCCCTGAGCAGCAGCTCGGTGCAGCCTGGGAGGTGCCAACTGCTCTGCACTTGCCAGATTCCATTCGTTCCTGCAGGCACTACTGGTAGGGCAAATGTTCTTTATTTTTCAGGGTAGCCCAAAATGACAGTTCTGGTGTCTACTACAGTAATATATTCCACTTCTGGTATGTGTTCCATGGTTTTTACATCTCATTGTTCTATTGAACTTTTTTTTGTCTTTAGACTAAGGATATTAAAAGCTAATATGAAGTAATACAGAGTGCCAGAAGGTGGAAAGTTTTATTATCGGGGAAAAAACATTCCTAATGTAGGCTTGAAAGAGGAACATGAACTACTGATTAATATTGCATTCTTTCTTTTAACGAATGCTGTTGTTCTCACTTCTGAAGGTCTCTTGTCAAATCTCAATAGTGACAGGTGATATTAACAGAGCATATCAGCTACTCAGCTCACACAAAACTTACCTAACTTTTTGGAAGGGCTCATCCGTTTGTACCATTTGCAATATAATTTAAATCCTCTTTTTTTTTTTTTTTTTTTTTTTTCTTTTTTTTTGTGTAAGTGCACAAAATGCTTTATGACCTGAAGAGGACGTGCTTATTACTGAGAAAGATATGGATTTAATCTGTTAAAGATCAAAGGATCACAATCTGTAACTCTCATTCACAGGTATAGTGCTATTCCCTTTGGCAAATAATTTGAGGGAAAAGATTGTTTAAACTTCTAGACAAGTCACCAGACTGATTTTAAAGCTCTGCTTTGCAATGAACTCCCTAGGTGTTGTTTTCTAGTTCAAATATGAGGGTACTATTTTTTCTTTTCACCTCATTTTCAACAAAATTTTCTTTCTGTAGTCAGTCAAGATTTCATTATGTGTAAGAGCAATTTTAATCAAAGCAGAATCCTGATCTTGTTGAGATTCTTAGATATTGCTAAAATATCACTGATGTGAATAATTAAAACAAGTAACAATGTGTCTGGTAGTTTTGCCTGGTAATATCAATGTAATAATATAATATTTTTCTGTCATAGAACAGAGTAACTGAGAACTGGAATTCTCTACCAAATTTATAGCATTGCAAATGTTATACAGGACAGCAGAACACAAGCATCTGAAATTTATAAGAAATCCATTCAGCCATGTTTTTTGCTATGTTGGAAGAACAATACAACCGAGCAGTTCTGTAATTTCATCAGCCTTTTGGATATAGCCTAATTTAAAATTTATTGTACTGAGAAATATTTATTCAAAGATTCAGGAAAACATTACAAAATGCAAATCATTAAAGCCACATTGAGATTATATCTTTATATTCTATTAACTTTGCACAATGACTCCAGGTTTTATCTGTTTTGGTTTAATTCAAATAAAGGAATGAAATGCAGCTATTATGTTCTGTAAGTTTTGAGAGAATAGAAGCAATAAAGTGTATAATCTAGGAAAGTTGTCTCTTTCAATTTTATGTATTTATTTTTATGCAGTTTTGCATTGTCAGCTTCGAGTATTTTCCTGTGCTGTCTAACAGTGATTTAGCTCCTAGTTCTCTGAAGGTCTTGACTGGAGGCATCTGACAAGTCCCAGTGAGGCCAGGCTAAGCCATGTTTGAAGATGAGTAAATGTGTATGAACCCGTGCAGTCCATCCCTCTCACTGGTACCTTCCTTGCATGTTGCTGAGTCTTACGGCCCCTCACTCTGTTTATATCTCTCACTGAGTCCTCAGCACTTCAGTGCTGAACTGCTGCAGCCCAGCCTTCACCAAGCAAACTCCTTTCTGTATTTCCAGAGATGATTGTTCCCATAGCAGCTGATGTTACTTATGTTACTTGCTTCTGCTGAACTGTGTTTTCTTTACCTCTTTTGATGCCTGTCTCAATAACTTCTTGCCTGCCTTTTTCCATCCACTCCAGACATCCCCATGGAAATATCCCTCTGACCCTGCAGCACTACTTGCCAGCAGCTTCTGTCCAGCTTCCCTCAGATCCTGCCCCAGCTTCCCCACTTCTTATTTGCAACCCAGACCAACATCTTTCTCAGTAATCATGCCTCTTTGGCTCCTCTCCCTCCTCTCTGTCTCACCTGTCTCTTTCCTGTCGCCTAGGGTAGATGTCCTTTGCTCTTCAAACAGTCCTTCTCCTCCAGCCCTGCGTGGCTTCAGTGCTCCTCCCAGCTGCTTACTGTGGGGAGCAGGCAAAGTGGCAGGGTCACGTCTGTGACAATGCCTTTTGTTGTCAGAAGCTCTGTTCCAATATCAACATTTGGCACAAAATATACAGAGTCTGGACAAGAGTGTCATGGGCCTGATCCAATTTCCAGTGAAGTCAGTGGAAGTTTTTTACTCTGACTTTAGTCGATGCTGGATCAGACTCTGATGGCTGGTGACTAATGCTCTTTTCATTGTACATTTCATAATGCAAATATCCACAGAGGATCATGACCCAGAGAAATATAAGGTACTTATTTTTCAATATTCATTCCCAGCTCTTGGCAACAGTAGCCTAACACAAATATTGTTTTTAAATGCTATCCAAAGAGCTTGTTTATCTCTATCCTTCACCTAGCAGCCTAGAAAAACAAGCTTCCTGTTCAGAAATCTGTTTTACTAGGGCAGCATTTATATTAAAACAAACTAATTGAATCTTTGTTAAAATAGAATATATATTACCTTTTACTGCCAAGTTGAAAGTGTTTGCTACCTAGGCTCCCTTCTTACTTCTAGTAAATCTGTCACTTGCAGTACACAGGACCATCACTTTGCTGCTAATAAAACATATACTGTGGGTGCATCTTAACTTTAGCTGTGCAAATTTGCATATTTATCATATTAATCTCTACACTAGGAATCTGAAATTAGGGTATTGTCTTGATCAAAATAAATAACAGTTAGAATACCATTGACATTTTTTTTTTTTCTTTGGCAGGCATATTCCTCATCTAATTTGGGACTTGTAGAGTAGAAATTGTTAACTATTCAAATTAGTGCCAGCTACTCCCATAAATAATACGGAAGTTTTCTATCCTTACTACTCTACTATATAGTGATAAATACTTGTCTGTGGTGCAGCAGGACAAAATGTGAATATGAATATAAAATCTACAGCCACTTCAGTAAAACAAATAGAGAAGATTAAAAAACAAAACAAGCAACAACAACAAAAAACCCCAAACCATATCTAAGATAAAACATAAGATTTTGCAGTGTGATAGTATGCTGATATATTTCATCATGAAGATTAACACTCATTGTGAAGTTAGGCTCACGTTTGATATTTCATGAGTGCCTGCTTTGTATTCTTAATATCATTAACTTTGAGTGAGGTTGCCCAATTAGTAGAACAGAGAGAGTCCCTCGGGAGATGTCACCTTGCTTGTTCCTGGCACTTTGCTCCTGCACATTCCTGGGGGAGGGTGGGAGCTGACCATGCCCTGGACACACCATCCTGGCAATGGACACTTTTGCTCTCCAGGGCTCGGCAGGCAGACACGTGCCCATGGTGGATGCCAGGTCTTTTCCTGTGTGTGTTCAATGACCTTCTTGCATCAGGGCATAAAAGCAGAAACTCTGGGCATTCCAGAATGAAAATAGTGCCAAAACTCACAGGTTTATTTTTTATGAATATAATTTAGTCCACTCTCCCAAAGGAGAATATAAACTTGTAAATTCATATATTAATGTTGAAATGAAATAAGGAAGACAGAGGTGTTAAAAACAATATGTGGAATGTGTGCATATGTTGAAAGTATTATAGTGTTCTTAACTGTCAGTTTCAGTGATTTCTATGCAATGTCCAAGGATAAAACTTCAGTATATAAAATACTAAAACTGTAAGAAGATGTTTTCTCCATATAAGGTATCTTTATCACTGTAAATTCATATTAGCATGTTTTGTTAGCCTTTTTCATTAGAATAAAATTTGCATTGTCTAATATATAATATTGATTACAAAATGATGAACTGGTTTGGCCTTTTTAGAGTGATGTTATGGGATTGGTTATGCATTCCAGTTCATTATTGCAAGCTACTTGCTTTAAATGTGAAAGAAGTGGAAAAGCCAGCCAATAAAATGACATATCTGTAGAAAGGTTAAAGAACTCTGCAGCGTTCGACTAAAGCTGACAAACATTGAAGTCTGGATTTCTCATTCTTTTGACAAAGATGATAATGGGAAAAGAAAATAGCAGTATCTAATCCATTTTTATGACAGTGATTGTAATTAAATTAGAAAGTATATAAAAGCAACCTGTTTCTATTATAACTTATAAGTCCTTATCTTATGGCCCTTTCTTGATTCTTCTAATTTAGTCTCATATACCACTGTAACCTTTGGACAGTGATTCTTTGGGAAACATGCAAGACAATATATACAGAGTACTATTTTATAAATTGGCTAATATATTTCTGAAGACATTCATATCTACTTATATTAATATTCTAGACTAGAAAAGGAGTGCTTTAAAGTACAGATAACAGTTTTACTGCTTGATGTTCCCCAAAGTGAGCACATACGCCATATGAATCTTTTGTGGAGCATTATTCACATAATTTAATACAATTGATCTTTACTTTGGAGTGACCAGCAATTCTAGATTCAGGAGTTTCTGTCTTCCATTAACTCAGACATTAACTTTGCTTAAGAAAATGAATGATAAAAGTGAAATTAAATGATAGGAATCAATCATTTTAATCTGTACGGTAATACATAAAGGAATCCACTTCCTATGTAACTGAATGAAAATGTAGTACTGGCTAAATATTTCACTATGAAAAGTTAAAAAGTTAAATTTTGATTAATTTAAAGTGTTTTTCTTTTTTTTTAATTTAAAAAAGCCTGTCTTACATAGAAAATGTAAGGTTTCAATTAAATTTAGCATTGTGGTCTACATATTGGCATAAAGTAATTTCTCGTATCCCCTACACAGACAATTCTAAACAATTCCTCAGAATTAATGACTGACTGGCTACCATTTAAAGCCTCAGTCATGCAAAAGTTTTTAACGTATGTCTACCTATAAGCATAGGTACAAAAGATTATCTATGCTGAGATAGCTCAGCATCTAGCATTAACCAGAATGGAAGCTTATGGCAGAGCAGAAGGAATAAGATGTCTATGCAAGTATAAGAAATGTTTGTGGCGTGAAATGATGAACACAAATGACATTTCAGAATGTTCTCAGACATTGAAAGAGATGAATTTATAGAGGTCCTGCTGTTCTTAGACACACGGTATAGCACTGTAGCTCTTCCCCTCTCAGGGGTGTGTATATCATGCTGTTTATGTCAGTCTAGTCCTCAGCCTAGTTTTGCTGCTCTTGCACTTTGCCCTCAGAGATTAAAACAGCTCAGTACATTATTACATCAGGACCTACCAAGTTAACTGGAAACATTCTAGAAGAAAAGCCATTTCATTTTTATCTAGTATTTAATATAGTTATCTTGTATTTAGTCTTGCAGATCACAGTGTTTGGGTTGCAAACAGCAGATATAATATAATTTCTCTTTATTCATTTAAAAAGGGACAGTTTCCTTTGAAAGTTTCCCATTGGTAAATATTTGTGATGATGAAAAACATAGATGTCTTTGTATCATTAAAAAAAACCCAAACATATTTCTTACTAATTTTCAAGTTCTGGTCAAAGATTTTTTCATCCCAGATGGGGTCATCACTCTGTTTCCGATATTGTGAAATCACTTTTTAAGTTTGAAAGGTTAGCACAAACAGTTTTACTTTGCAGGGGGTAGTGGACAATAACCATTTTGTCAGCAGTTTATCTATTTTGTTCCTTTATAAAGGTGGCCTCTGAGAAGATGACTTGTTTACTTTGTCTGGTAGACAGATATTTTTGAAAGAAGCTGTGCTCCCTGAAAGCCATTGTACACAAAAAGGAAACAGGACAGAAGGAAGAGGGTATAAGAAAATGCAGTGGACAGGGAGGAGGAGCACACCAGAGCCTAGGAGACCGAAGAAGATCATGAATGCGTGGTGAGTGATGAGTGGCATTCATCAGGGGCAGGTGTTTGGACTGGCATGGTTTAACATCTTCATCAGCGATAGGGACAGTTGGATTGAGTGCAACCTCAGCAAGTTTGCCAGCAACACCAAGCTGTGTGGTGCAGTCAACACACTAGAGGAAGGGGATACCATCCAGAGGGCCCTTGACAGGCTTGAAAGATGGGCCCATGCCAACCTCGTGACATTCAACAATCAACTGCAAAGACCTGCATCTAGGTTGAGGCAATCTCAAGCACAAATACAGGCTGGGGGAACAGAAGTTTGAGACCAGCCTTGTAGAGAAGGACTTGAAGATGTTGGTTGATAAGAAGATCAACATGACCTGGCAACGTGCGTTTGCAGCCCAGAAAACCAACCACATTGAAAGAAGGGTGACCAGCAAGTGGGAGGTGGTGATTCTCCTCCTCTACTCTGTTCTCATGAGTCTCCACCTGGAGTACTGTGTTCAGCTCTGGGATCCCCAACAGGGATGGGCATGGACTTGCTCAAGCAGATCCAGAGGAAGACAACAAAGATGATCAGGGGGATGGAGCACCTCACATATGTGGGAAAGCTGGGAGAGTTTGGGTTATTTAGCCTAAAGAAAAGAAGTCTCTAGGGAGACCTTATAGCGGTCTTCCAGTGTCTGAACAGGGCCTGCAAGAAAGCTGGAGAGAGATATTATACAAGGGTTTGTAGTCACAGGGCAAAGCAGAATGGCTTTAAACTGGAAAAGGGTAGGTTTTGATTAGATATAAGTAAGAAGTTATTCACTGTGAGGGTGGTGAAGCACTGAAACGTGGTACTCAGAGAGGTTGTGGATGCTCCCTGACTGAAAGTGTTTGAGAACAGGTTGGATGGGTGTTTGAGGAACCTGTCTAGTGGGAGGTGTCCCTGCCGATAGCAGGGGTTGGAACTAGATAATCTTTAAGGTCCTTTCCAAACCATTCTATGATTCTATGAAGCATGTCTGCACACAGCTAGGCTTCTGTATGTAAAAAGACTTTCTAGGGCCTTTAAAGGGACTGTGTAGAGTTTGTTGAAACACAGAAAGCTGTTGAGGTGCTGATCTCCAGTCAAGCCTGGCAGAAGAGCTCACGTGCAAGAAAGCAGTGGCTGGCAAGGTCCATCCAAGAGCTCTTTTGGTTGTTTTAAGGTAACACAATAATGAAAAACCCCTCAAAAATCTGATCTGAACTAGACCCTTATCAAGTTTTGTTTTTTTTTTTCAGCTGAATTAGCTTTAAGTTGTGCTTTGGGGTCCTGCGATCTAAATGCCTGCAGGTGTTGACTCATCAAAAGAATTAATGATGCAAGGATGATTCCCAGGGGCGTGTGTGTCAAAGAGCACCATGAACTTGGTACAGGCTTTTGCAGGGGGGAAGCAGAAGGTGCAACTCATGCACGTGCATTTAGCTGCTGTGGAGTCTGAGACAGTTTCAAGTGTGAGATTTGACTTTCAGTGGTAGTAACAGAAGGCCACAGTGTAACTTGAATTTCTAGGTTCAGTTCCTGCAGATGATGACTTACTCAACTAATAGTAAGGCTGGAAATATAGTGCTGTTGGGATATACTTGCTAAATGTACCATTACTATAATGATTTGTAATTAGACACTAATCACCATATAAAATGCTAATAGAATAAATGTACTTGATATTTTTTCATGCTCCTGGCAAAAGTCCTCTAGGCATGCCATTTTCTCAAGGGCATGCTGAGCAAAAGCAGGCTGAATAAAAGAGTTAGGGCACGGCACTCACTTTCTGCTACTGTTTCTCTTTTGAAAGAGAATTATTGGTGGTTTGAGGATCACTTTGAACTGATGAAAGCACTAGGTGCTTTCTATTTCCCATCTCTGCCCATGTGTCCTGCTGTCTTGTGTCTGCAGTACCAATTAGCCATGGGGCTATAGCTCTGCTTGTCAAGAAACTGATCCAGGTAGAAATGAATACTGTTTTATTATTGTCAGATTACATTTTAGTCTGCTTGGCCTTCCCTTGTGGCAGGAATAAGCACTTAGCATGAGGATTTGGGGAAAGAGGCAGGGAAAGGGCAAGATACTTCTTTTGGCAATGGTCTTTGCTTATGTCAGCTCATGTTAATTCTCACTAGTAACCTGATTTAGAAGGCGGTATCAGAGCAACTGAAAACATTCTGCTTCTCCTTGTGTGCACATGCCAGACTCAGTCACTGTTGCTTTGTGTAGCATATAGGGCTCCCTCCACACATTCCTTTGTAACCTGGGAAAAAGCAGATGTGTGGTGCCTGTGGCCTTTCTCCACCCTGCCTGTGTGCATGCACCCAGATGTTGGTATGAGCACCTTTGTGTACTCTATTCCTCTGCTTCACATCTGAATGCTTGCAGGCTCAATATACTCAAAGCTAGTTTCCAACACAATCTCTCTCTCTCTAAATAAAACATTTCTTTTTGGTTTCTTATCCCACATTTTGATTTATTCCTTTGGTAAATATGCAGGTCAGCAATCTCTGGATGTAGAGAAAGTTTTGATAGCTTTGGCTGCTTTCCATGTCAGTTAGCAGCACAGTGTCATGTATCTGCCTGGTGAGAAGGAGGAGGACTCTGTACCTGATCTGGTCACCCTTTACCATCTGTGGTTGATGTGATGACTAACTGGGTTATTCAGTTCTTACTATGATGCTGGAGAAGATAAAAGAAACAATACAGAGAAGTAATGTCCTTTATTCAGTTGTGCTATTTAGGTTGATTTCTCTTTTCTTCATGCTGTATAATATTAATTTCAGATAGAAAATTCAGTTACTTCTAGTTAGAATAAAAACAGCATCATAACTGGCACATTGTTTATGGGTATGAGAAGAAAGGTAGGAAAAGAGAACATTTTCCCTTTCAAATCCATGGCTCTAATACCACAGCTGCCATTACACCTTGGATATATGGAGGAGTAAAAGATCAGAGCCAAATATGTCAATCTTCTGATAGCAGACACTTTTATAATCTTTCTGAATTTTTGTCTTTAGATTATCAGTTCATTCTTTCACAACTCTGGAAATATATTAGGAGCGAAAGCTTGCTCTATGTCCTCTCTACTGGTTTAGTGAATCTCAAAACATTTAAATCTCTATAAATGATTCACAAAGGATAGAATTGCATACTGCTCTGAATGTTATAAAAGGTTGGATCATATTCTGTCTAAGGTTGAGTATCTTTTATTAGTTCTAGATATGTAGCAACTCAGAGGAAGATTTTCTCAGGTGTATTAGCAATAACATGCCACCAACATAACTTGCTGTGTAGTGATGTCACTTTTTTGCTTATGTGAATCTATATAAATCATCTATATAAAAAATATGAAACTTAAATAATTGTGATAAGAGGTCAGTGTTTGTTAACACTTTTGCTTTTCTCTATATTACTAATATCTGATGATTTGCATGATGCTTATGTCACTAATATCTATTAATAACTTGTGGGAGTTCTGCATATTGGTTTTAGTGGTAACAGCAGATGCAGTGGCAGAGTACAGGTGGAATGAGGTTTTAAATAGATAATGTTCACAGGCATACAGAAACTTTTCAGCTCTAATTGTTTGCCCTTCTTTTGTAACTTGGGATAGATGAAGACTCCATTTTTTCAAGTGTTCGAGGCTGCAACTCTTAATGTCCAGACAGTTGGTCCTTGTTTGAAATTCAGATTTCTTCACTGTGCCCCAACACAAGAAATTTAGAAATCTGGGCTCCTGAAAATGAATGGCCAAATAGCAGTAAGCTGAGTAAGACTTAAACTAGGCAGGTAAAGAATCACAAAGTCTGAAATTCCCTTGACCCTGCATGCCTTAGGAAGACGTACCCACCCAGGATCCATACCTTGGACTGCTTTCCTAGTTTTCCTTCCTGGGAGATGTGATTTTTGAGTGCTCTCAGGCAGTGGGGAGGCCTGAAACATGTTCTCTTTTCTGCATGAGTGCTCAAGCTGTGGGTGAACTACAGTGTTAAAGGGGGAATGCAGCTGTTGCCAATACTAACATAATGACAAACAAAATATTTGCTAATGTTGTGGTTTGCATGCAGCTCGATTCAGCTAGACCAAGGGGAGACACTGGAATGACGTCAGTGATGGGAGTCTCTGAACAAGCATCGAAAAAACCCTTTATCTTCCTGAGGTGTATGTGGGCTTATGACACTCAGGGTTAGGCAAAAGCTGTACCGAGGCTCAGTTTTAGATGTGGTTGCCTCTATCTTTTCTTTTTTTTTCTTTTTTTTTTTTTTTATTTGATCCTAAATCTCAGTTTTCACTTGGAATGATAGCAGTGACAATATTAACTTGAAAAATGTGCTGTTCTGTGACCATGTTTTCTTGAAAACAACAAACCACAAAACTAAGCCTGTTACTCCTGGCTGGTAAAAAAATAAAAAAAAAATAAAAAAAAAGGAGTCATTCTGACAAATCTACTTAATAACTGTGTGTCCCACAGAGTTATTCTGATGCTTAATTTCTGTATTTGAAATATATGCAGTTGTGCAGTTTTTCTGTGGTTTTCAGATACATGATGAGTAACACACAAATGGCTGCAGCTTCAAACTATAGCAAGCTATCAAAGAGCTAAATATTTGTTAGGAAATTCAATCAGATAAAGACATTTATAAGCTGAACTATTATGGTAAATATACATAGTTAAGCACAAATTATAGCTAATATTGCCCTCTAATGTGGAGCCAACATAAGAACAGCTAAAAAAAAAAAAGAATCTAAATGCTACATGTTCTTTTTGTTAGCTTGTAACTTCAGCTGTATGAATTTGTAGAGAGTTTTTTGAGTTGTATTTAACACCCACAGAAGGTAAAGTCAGATTTTCCATTCACTTCAAAGGTAGGTGGACTTGTTTATTAGTCATTTTAGTAAAACCTGGTGATTTTCCTGTCGGCTTTGGGATGCTAGTGATCACAGACTGTCCTAAAAGACATTTCAAAAGATATAAAATGTTGGAAGATGTTTGAAAGATTAAAAATGTATGTTGCAAAATTTTAAAAAGCTATTTATTAAATTATGATTTATTATAAATAAGCAAGAAACTACAGGGTTACTTATACAGAGAAAATGGTATAATTTCCAAACCATTGCTTTTACTGACAATGAAGCAGACCAGTAGTACAGTAGATTTGGAAGTAACAATAACATCTAACAGTAAAATAGATTTCAGAAATCTGTAAGCTTCAGATGATTCATGTCTGTTGTAAACTGCTTGGAGGAGAGATCACTTTTCTGCTGTGTTTCTGGACTGTCTCAGTACAAGGCACTCACCGGTGCCTGAAGTTTTATACAGCTTTTCAGTATAAATACTAATGGTAATATCTACTAATTGTTCTTCTAAAATAAAAACCATGGGCAGAACAAAAATTCTCCATTCCGTCTGAAATGGATTAATGCAGCATGAAAACTTCTGTACCTGTGTGGTTACATACCCAGTAAAAAAGGAGAGAAACTACTACCAGAGTTTTATAGGAGATATCATAGCTTTTGCTTGTTGTAACATCAGAAGATCTGTCAGCATGTTTTTCCTTTAGATATGCTTTATTACTTACGTAAATATGTGATGGGTTGTGCTTGCTGACATTAGATTCTTCTTAAAGATTTGGAATGAACCAAATGTGGCTTTTAAAGTTATGATTTTACAAACAGAGATATGACATCCAGCTGTCTATGGGGCTTCACTTTGTTCAGCCAACAAGCCAGGAAACATGGATTAACACAATGTGGAAAAAAAAAAAAAAAAAAGTCAGGATGATTTAAATGTACTGATGTAATGTTTTTTCTAATGTGCAGTTAAAGGAGGAGTTATGTCATGATGTACTAGCCACTGACACTATCACATGGAAAATTAACTTCTGATCAAATGTTGCCAGATCAGATATTATAGGATTACATTAATTTGTGGATTGTCTCAGTGGAGTCTCTTTCAGATGTAGATCTTCAGATGTCTTAATTTAAGTAAGAGTTTTTACTAAGTATAACAGTTCCACAATTACACTCAGGATTAATTTGCTGGGTTGCTTTAAATAACTCTTTCTCCATCAGAAAGCATCTGAACATTCTAGTTCTTGTTATTATGGGTAAACCAATAAGCCATGGATATATTTGCTAAAATGAGACTTAATGAGATCTAATTAACTTATCTTGAGTGGTGAGCACGGTTATACTACTGATACTTAACTGAGCTTGAGTATCAAGCATTAAAAATCATCTTGAGAGAAACTTACTAACTCAAACTTTGATTTTGTACCACACATCTTTATATGAAACACCACTGTCCAGATCTTTCATTTTATCATCTAGCAGTTGTGCTGTAGTAGCTAGGAAGATACGACAATATAGGCTGTGCAAATCTGTGGTGCGGAAGCAATATCTTTTATTAGACAGAGATAGAAGAAAGGGAAAATACCATCAGTGCAATAAGAATAGCAGTCAGGGCTTCACTTTCTGAGTCCTGCCTGTCAAACAGTCCATAAATAAAGAGACAGAATAAGCTTTCTTACACCTCACTTATACTGAGATTTTGACACCTAGGTTTTGCCTAATTTGCAGTCAGCAGCCAGGCTATCTGTTTGCTAGCCCTGTCTTATCTTGCACATGGGACACTGGTTGGAATGCCTCCAACTAGGTGCACACATCATAGTTCAGACTGCTTTGCCCTGAGGAAGGATGTGGGGGAAGCTTTATCTTTTTGCATACTATTAAAGGGTAAACCCTTACTCAGAAAAGGGAGGGGATTTCCCTGCCCCCTGCATTCTAGCAAGGATGATCTTGCACCTCAAAGGTGCTATAATCACCAATATTGGGTATTCTGCTCTATCTGCCTATGACATTTGGTCCATTGTGCAGATAGCACCACAGGAGCCACAGGTCTGGAAACCCAGTCTGATGGTAGCCTCGTCTGAGTCCAGATTCTAGCATTTGATGAACACATCCAGTGAACAGTGCTTTCATGTTTAGATTCATAGTCACAAAATGGAATCATTTATGGTCTAATACGCAACGTCCGCATGTATTGTGTGAAGTGGCATCTGAAACACTACTCAGGGGAGACTTTTCCGTGGTCTTCCCCAGGACTCATGGTTATATGGTATTCCTTTTTCAATAGCAAGGGTAGCCACAGACTAGAATTGGGGTTATGGTACTCTTGTACAATCCTTCTTAGGCTGGGTGAAGATTGCCTGTTGGTTCTTTAGACATTCACCAAAGACAGAGCCTCACTTAGATGTCCTTACAGTGCCCTCCGGAGGTCTTCAGGGCCACCTACAAGTTGCCTTTGCAAGGAATGTATGCCTCCACAGTTACCCTCGAATTAGTGGAGCTAGCCGTAAACTCTGATACCCACTACAAAGCACCACAGAGTCAGGAACATTCAAAGGAAAAAGCAGGATAGGCAAAAAAGGCAAAGAGAAATTCTTCCCACAGGTCTGGGCATTGGGAGGAGAATAGAGGTCAAAGTAATGGGGAATGTGGAGGTAAGTGAAACTTGGAGAGAGATGGATGGTGAGGAATGAATGATGTGAAGAATGAGCTGTGGGTAGCACAGTGATTGAAGGAGAGCTTGCATCATTCACATTGAACCGGATCGTTAATATGCTACCATCCTAAATGTATAATAACAAGACATGTGCTGATGAATGTTTTCTGTATAGACCAGTAGCTTGATTTACTCAACAAATGTCTTGCATTTTCCAGTCTGCTAGTGTTTGGCTATATTAAGTAGTTCACTGTCCTCCCTTGTAAGTTAAAATTAACTCTTAATGTGAGCAACAGGTCTCATTAAATGGTCTGTCTTAGGAGTTGCCATTGTTGTGATTGATTTTTCCAAGATGATCAATCTTAGTAGCCAGCTCAAACAAACAAGAAAAATTAGTGAGCCTTAGGTTGAAATTACTTGGAATTTAATCAATGCATAATGGTTCCCAGATGAGACTTGTCCACTTTCTTACACAAGTATGTGGTTTGTTTGTTGACAATGGCACAGTTTGCCCTTCTTTCTCTAAGTGAAAGAATAGTATTTTTCATGCAGGGGAAAAAATCTCACAAAAGCAACTGAAAAGCCACTCAGCTTATCCAGAGTGATATAGGGATCTTTTTCTTCACTCAAATTAAGTTCTTATCAGACTTGTTTCAGGAGAACTAAATAACTAAGAAAGAATGTAGTGTGAAAAGAAAATCTAAGTGGGATGGTGATTCTCAGTAAGATAAATAGAAGCCAGATACATCACGTGCACAGAAGGTAATAAGAATTAGGTTTCTACCTCCTTTTTGTGTTTTTTTAAAGCCTTTGTCTAAAACCCTTGTTCTTCAGTTGGTTTCCCAATGAAGCTTCATCAAACAGTCTGACAAATCAGTTGCATTGTAGTCAGGTTGGTGCAGCTCCATAGATGACAAAAGAGCTACAATATTGGTAGATGGTATTATCTTTTTTTTGGTTTTAGGAAGCCTGATATACACTTCTTATGTTTAACAGTTGCCTTAAAAACAATGGACTGATTTTGGTTTTAGCTCTATTAGTCTAAAACTAGAGCAATAGTCAAAACAACTGATTCACTTACACTGTAAATTCAGAACATTTGGTAATCTGCTTAGCTGAGAGAAGTACTAACATTGTCATCTTTCCTGCTGCATATAAAGCAAGTTCCTTCACCACAGCACACAGTTGCCTGTGATTTCTCTTCTTTTATTTTGGCACTGGTTCATAGTTCTTCAGTGAAATCAGTTTCATCTTACACTAGAGGGATGCAAAAGGAACACCCATTTCAGATCAGGGAAAACAAAGTGTATTTGCAGAGAAAATGCATGGAGTAACAGGAGGAATAATGTGTTTACTTTGGTGTCTTTACACAAACACTTCCATAAATATAACTGAGGAGGAAGGCACTTCTCTTGGCAAACAAACTTCTATCAAGTTCAAGTGTCTGGAAAAGTTTATGCTTTTTCCTTCATCTATCAGTTTTGCAAGCTTTCCTAGTACAGAGCAGAACAAACATGAGTTTCAAGGTGCTAAGAAAAGAGAGAACATAAGAGCATAGGCTTTGATAGAGAAATTAATTGGAAATGCCTGCCCCTAGCTATCTTTCAGAGAGAAGGGAAGTGTTGCTTAAACTTACACTTGTGCTCCTAGGGGAAAGAAGCAATGCTAGAAAGGAGAGTTCAACAATAGATGAACTCATCTAAATGAAGGAAATTTCTGTTTTCTGCCTCCCTGACTATTCCTACTAAGCGAAAACATACATTTCCCAAATTAGAGCTCTCGATTTTTTTTCTATATTTTCATAAAGAAATTTGCACATCTTTCTGTTAGCAGTGTCTTGGACCATTACTCTTCTCTTTGTCAGTCCATCCTGAGACTGAGAAAACTACCTCTGTGGCAGGTGCTGGCATTGTTTGGATTGAAAAGTATTATCCTAAAAAATAGTCATAAATCTTTAGCTGCCTTTTAATATTACTTGGAATGTGGAACCAGGAAAGCTACCACCATGTAAACCAACACATGCTGTGCAAGCCAGGGAGAGAGTTTAGACTGCAACATGTAACCTTTTTACCTAAAGGGCTTTCCTTAGGATTTCGGGGGAACAGCAGATAAAGGCTGAAGGGACTATTTTGGCAGAACTTGTCGCATGGCTCGTGGACAGGTGCGTACATCAAGGAGAAGCACAGACGCATTCTTTCTCTGTGAGCTGCTAGGAATGCAGCAGCTATGTCTTCTAAAACAATCTTGGAAGATGTAGCCCAGCTGCTGATGCGGAAGTGAGGGTAGAGAAAGCTGAATCATGACAGCTTTTCTTCCTTGCTCTTACAAGGGGACAGAGCTGTAATTTTGTCTGATCCCTGTGTAAGACTCACTGAAGGAAGGAGAAAGTATTGTCTTCCTTTGTCATCATTTCTGTATAATAGCCTGCTGAAAAAGGCACAAATATAAAACAGGGAAAAGACCATGATCATTTTTGAGCATAGTCTATATATTGAATTAAGCAGTGATTTTCTGGAAAAAAAATAAACCCATATACATCAAATAATATATATCACACAGCCAAGGGAAAAACAGGAATTTTCACTGCAGTGTTGAATCTTATTTTCATTTCAGTTTCAAACAAAATACAAAATACTATTCCTGAAATAGCTGTCTAAGAAATTTGTTGCAGATGTACATGGCATTTCAATTCTGTATGACTGCAATGTTCCAATCAAGAAAAAAGCTATATATTGGAGTTAGAATTTGGTTTTAAATTGAAGAATTGGATGCCTTGACACTGGTGAGCTTTTTCCTTGGGAAAGAAACATAGACCAAAATGATTGCATTTTGAAGTATTTTGATGAATTGTATTTTCTGTTAGAGAACTGCCTAGCTGAAGTTATTTTGACAGCCTGAAATGGTGTTACTTGAGGAAACAGAGTTCAGTAACTAAACTACTCACTTGAATAAACAGACTAACTGTTGGTATTAGTAGGTAGTTCTTCCCTCTAGAGGAGAAATTTTTTTTTTATACTTTCAGTGTTCCAGCTATTTTGTGACAGTGGAGGAATAAGAATGTTTAGAGCACCAGCATCCAGAGAAAAGAATGTGTCTTGCAGTGATTTGTAGACAGTTTTGTGAAGAGAGTTTCATTCAGTTTCTTGCCCTTCTGTTCTACTCCAACCCAGTCATGCTTGCTATCCTTGTCTCTAGCCATCCTTGTTATCTCCTGCAGCCTTCCTGCTCAGATATAATGTAACCTATACTCTTCAGAGCTCTGAATTTCTAATTTAGCAATGATTAACTGGCAAAAAAAAAAAAAAAAAAAAAAAGGTATCCATACTCTCAGTTCCCTTGACAAGTGCAGTACGAAGAAGAGCAAATAGCCCATTTGGCCATTAAAGGGAAGTATGTCCCTTGCAGAGAAAAAAAATCATTCCCAGTTGGTGCTAAATGGACATAGCTATGTTCCCTTCAGTGTCTGCAAACTGAAAGAAGATCAGACTGAAAGAAGGTCAAGGAATCATGATCTCACCACGTTTTGATCACTGTTCCCAAAGGATAGCAAAAGGTATGTAGTTACTCACTTCTGTTTCTCTAGCAGATGGAAAGCTTGGGCTCTTGGAGCATATTGCTAAAATGGGACTTGCTTCTTTTTTAGAAATAGGACTAAATAATTTGGGTTTTTTTCTTATGCTTACTCTGAGGGGAGGAGAAAGCTCTCAGTATGGCACAAATACCCATTTTGGAAAGGTCTAAATTTAAAGGCAGAAACTAAAAAGCAACTGGAAACTGAGGTGTTAATAAAGTGTAAACATACATTTAAAATGCTCCATTCAGCTGTAGATTTTATATTTGTAGCCATAAAAACTTTGAGTTAATGAGTAATAATGAAGCATTTAAAATGATAAAATCTGCAGCTTCTACCAAGTTCTGTACCACTGCTGGGCCATTTACTCACTCAGATGATGTAATTCAGGTCACAATTACCCCTAACAAAATGAGGCTGGGCAAATTATCCTTTATATTCAGAAAAAATGCATATGGGGGAAATAATTAGTCATGTATTTCCTCTTGTGTGAACAGCTTCCTTGTACTCCGGGAAAGGATATCGCCCTGTAAATTAGTCACTTGCAATCTGTCATTTCTGATCCATAATGGTAAAATGACTGCCCAGCTAAACAATTTGCAGAACACTTGAAAACCTTTGTGCTGCTATTGACTGCACATGAGTCAGATTTACAACTCATTGCTTAATCAATCTGCACCTTGGATCCTGTACGCCGTTCCTACTCTGTTTGAACGGAGCAGCTAGGTAGCTAAGCCCAACATGCATGGCCTTCTGCACTAAATAATTTTTGAGGTTTCTGACCTCTGATCATCCTCTGTGATACAGGAGAGCCAGATGACCTACCTGCCTGTTTTGTGATCTCTTGTACTTGCACTGAATCTTCTTCTACTTAAATGCAACTAAGCCCGTTCCTGGGTAACGCATCTCATCAGAAAAGGGCTTAGTATACCCAAAGAAGATATTTCTTAAATAATTGTGGATGTTCAAATTGTGAAATCACTTGGAGACATATTAAAAAATACTAAATTATTCTGCTTTCATATCAAACTTTGTCCTTTGTTTGTGCAACACCCAAACCCAATTCTTCTCTAAAAATAATTTAGCAAAAATTATATATGACCAATAAATAATAATAAAAAAAATAGATGTTGCTTGCACTAAGAACAGGTTATTGGGTGTGCATTGGTGACAGACCACTGTAGGTCAGATAACAAAAATCAGTCTTGTAATGATGATCTTCCACAATGAAAATTTGCAGCAGCAAACCCTCTTTTAGGCAATGCTGTAAATGAAGAAATTCTGACATTCAGTGGGGACTCCTACCACTGAGTCTTTCCCAAGGGAGAAGGTTGGGAATGGATCACAGACAACTTTAGACAATCCATCTGTTCCCCATCATAAGGTTATTTCACCATCCTAGTTTTACATTGCAGCAGTGTTGTGTGATTGAAGAATATTTACCACCAAGGTTATCACGTTGTAACAAAGCATATGGGTACTTTAAAACCATGAGAAAACAGCTGTGTCTGCTCTGTTGGAGGAAACCATGCAGGTGTAGAGTATTAGTTAATGCTTTAAATAGATTCAGCACAGTTGGAGTAGAGATGGACTCTGCTGGAGGAAACTGATGAAGTAGGATTGTTTTCTAGACAGCAGTATGTTCTTAACCTGCTGTCTGTGAATTTGATGAGGAGAGACGCGTAAATTACTTTAAAGTGAACTCAAGAAATACCAGCTGAAAACTAGGCTTTGTTCTGCTAGTCGTGGAGCTGCTCCTGTTGTTCCGGGCTCCCCAGCCCGGCGCTGCAGCCCGACAGTGGTTTTGTCCTGCCACCTCGTGGGCTGCGGCGAGTCGGGCAGGTCCCGCTGCCTGCGCCACTGGGCTCCGGAGGCAG